>NC_084994.1:46962091-47262091 GCF_963854185.1 Sardina pilchardus
GAGATTTTGTCAATTTTAATGATTTTTGTTATGGCCTATAGGCTCCTAGTGTGTGACCAGTGTGCAAAATTTGTAAAAAGTTTCCTCATGCAACTCTATGGACTGCCATATACTGTACGCATTGTTTCCATAACAACCCAAGTTATGGTGGTTGGCAAAAATTGAGGACACTGGACTAAAGGAGCTTAAAACATAATCTTTAAAAAACACTCAAAAGTCTGTCTGTGTATCCACTGTGGTAAAACTCAAAAATGCCAATACAAACTTTGTAAAAAGTCAGCTGCCCGTGACTTAAAGCTCGAGTATTTCCTCATTGTCTTCCCTTCATTTACATGAAAACAGCAAAGTCAAGCCTGCATGCCCCACCAAATTCCTCTCAGTGTGCAGGAAACAGTGGCTTCCTGTCCTGCTGCCATCCAACAGGTGTGTAATTGAAGGCAGGTGCACCATGTGCGCACACGCCCCAGTGTTCTCCAGGGCCGTCTCCGGCCCAGAGGGCAGGATGATCTGACTCACGACTCTAAGCTCCGTGGAGTCACAGCTGCAATAGACCTCTGAGGTTTGCATACAAAACAGCTACCATCTTTGCCCAAATAAGGAGATACGGTATCTTGAGATTTTGTTTTTTATTATTCTATGGGAAAATAACATGGGGATTTTGAATTATCGCACCTGTTAAACTCTCAAGGGGACGAATAAATCGGAATTGCCAACATTTTGCAGTGGGTAGGCTAGTGGGTACTGTGATCTTCGGTAGGTGAAAACGGCACACTGATCTTTGCTACCCCAGAGATAGCTTACCAATGCAACTTGCCATAGGTAGTTAGCTTAACACCCGGATGTCCTTATGGGTAAAGATGGCAGGTTTGGTTCCTTTTTGTAGGCAAACTTCAGAGGTCTATATGGACTCTGAGCGGCTCTACATTCACCAAGTCAAGTAACTACACATTTATCTAGGTTCTACCTATTGTGTTCCTTGTAACCATATACAGTACAGTACATTCTACAGTACTTTAGTGTGTTCGTGTTAAGTCTGTGGCAAGTAAGGACAGCAAACAGTGTGTTTTACTGGTGCCAGGGCAAGAGGGAGAAGTCAAAAGGAGCAATGAGTTCATGCTGAATCTAGAGTACAGACGACGACGATGATGATGATGATGATGTCAGCGTTTGTCTGCAAATGCCGGCGCCAGTATGCCATGAGGAGCTGCTGGAGTGTGTGTGTGTGTGTGCCTGTGAGTCTGTGTGTTTGTGTGTGTTTGTGTGTGTGTGTGTGTGTGTGTGTGTGTGTGTGTGTGTGTGTGTGTGTGTGTGTGTGTGTGAAAGAGGCGAGGGGTGAGGAGGTTGGAGTACTCCTGCTGGGCCTCTTCCTGCACACAGCTGGCCCCTGACTGTGCACCCTGTTGCTTTAACCCAACACCCCTCTCTCCCCCTCACTCTCTTTCTCTTTTACTGAGAGAACGCACACACACACACACACACACACACACACACACACATGCACACTCACTCACACACACACCTATATAGTCACAAACAGAGGCAGACAGACACACGCACACACAAATATGTTCATATCTCACTCAGGGCCTCTTGCTGTACTGCTGAACTATTACATTTCATAATACAGCAGGAATCTCTTTATTGTATTACACTGCAATGGGAGGCTAATAAAGAGCTAAACATGTCGTGAGCTGAGAATTATAAGGTTCTATCTCCATTTTGGTCGAAATTGAGTTTTTGACATCATCTGATCCATTAGGTGCTCATTAATGCCTGTGTGGTGTTATTTTTGTAAAAAAAAAAAAAAAAAGTTAATTATTAGCAAAATAAAAAGGTACTACAGTACAGTTTTGCTAGCTATGTAAAACTTTGATGCTCAATATCTCAGAACTACCCTAAACGGAGATAGAACCTTATAATTCTAAGCTCACGATGTTTGTCTTCACCAAGTCTAAATGTAATCAGCTCATAAATGCATTCCTTTATTCACAGTGAACTGATTGTGTTAGTTACATGCTTATTACATAGTAACTACCTATGGTAGTGAACATATGGCCCATCTGCACCAGTGGTACAGGGCACAGGAAGTTCAATTGATCAGTAGGACTGTTTACAATCATAGTCATTTCCTATGCTCCATATAATTACATGGAATGTATGCTGTATTTGAAAGAGAACATCAGACTACCTGAGGACAGCCTACCTTCTAGAGCGCTCTACCTCTTTAGGAAGAGAGAGATAGTGATACGCAGTAACAGATGCTAACACAAATATCTCTTCAGTGTCACTGGGCCCTCTCTCTCCCCTCACCTGCCTGTGACTTTGATAGATAATCTGCTTTTCTTCACGCGAGGATTAAATCAGACCGTAATAACAGCTCAATAGTAATTGCGTTTTCTGCCGCACGTTTTGCCCCGCCGCTTAATTGACTCAATAACTCAGCCGCGATGGTGTGACAGTCGCCATGTCCCCTGATTACGTTCCAAAACAGATCTCCGACGGGTCAGGTTCTGACGGGAGCACCTTCTCTTCTCTCAACCGTGGCTTCCCCCATCCACCCAGTAAACCCTCTCATTAGCTCCAGTCTACGGTTAAATCTCATCAATCCTGATAACGGCGGCCTTTATTAATCACGGAGCTAATGAGTTAGACGGGCACGACTCCCGATGCCAGCCGTTGCCCATCTCGGAGCTCATAAAGGAGCGCCGCTAATCGTCTCAGTGCGGGCAAATTAGCGGAATCATCAGCGCCATGGCAACCCTTTTCAAAGCGCGGCAAATAGAAAAGAGATCGCACAGTCGCTTTGGATGTTTAAAACATTTTTAAAAACCCCTTTTGAAAAAAAAGGTCAGGTTTCTGGCCAAGTATACTTGGGTATATAATAAATTTGGTCTCTACGTTTATCCCATCTGTGAATTAGTTACAGTAACACACACAGCACACAGTGAACACACAGTAGGTGAAGCACACACTGTTGTGTCTGCATACTGAGCTACACCACTAGGTGTCGCTCCACTGTTAAGTGGTCTATAATTGTAGTACGACGGTAGAAGAAGTTCATGCGTGTGTGCTTACAACCTGTGGGATTGACTGAATACATTTTTACCGTTGAACGTATGTCGGTCTCCTGTGCTTCTTACTTGCAACATAACACACACTAACACGGAGCAGTGAGCTGCTTGCTACAGCGGTGCTCAGGGAGCAGTGAGGGGTTAGGTGCCTTGCTACAGCGGTGCTCGGGGAGCAGTGAGGGGTTAGGTGCCTTGCTCAAGGGCACTTCATCTGTGGCATGGGAGAGCATGTGCTTTTGTGTTTATGACCACCAAGAATGGAGACTGGATTTGTGTTTAGGAAAACATGGTATCAAAAATACAAATGGGATACATTTTCAAGCCTATAGTTTCACGAGATACATGCATTGTGTCCATGACTTACAGTACTTATATGTCTCCATATACGCCCAACAAATTCTTCTATCAGTAATGCACAAGAAAATGCCACATGGAGTGTCCTGACTATGTGAGTAGATGTACCTCGTCAAAATAGCTGACCAAGATCCTAAATATTTTCATTACAAACTCAACAGCTAAAATGATAACAACTCTATAGCTAGCTAGTGGCTGGTTACTCCAACCTGGTGATAGGGCCTACAAAAAAATGCTGAAATGCATTTATTGCGTGGAAATACAGAAACATACCACCATACCTCACCCCTCACAGTTTCCAGTTTATAACAATGAGCTCTAACTTACGCCAAAAGAAAAGAAAATGGAGTAACTTCTGCCAGCTTTTCGAGCAGACAGGTTCATGCTTGGCTGTGAAATCACCCAGAATTTAATTAGCCTTCTTTAACACAAGCTGCTGCAGCCTGCCACCAGCCCAGCACTGTGGGCTCTAATGCGCCGTGTTTCAGCAAGGAGGCAAACACATTTGAACTGAGATTAAAAGTTCGGCTGTCAGCGCCTGAAATTTGTTTTGCGCATTTCTGTGTGTGTGTGTGTGTGTGTGTGTGTGTGTGTGTGTGTGTGTGTGTGTGTGTGTGTGTGTGTGTGTGTGTGTTTGTGTGTGTCTGTGTGTATACGTGTGTGTGTGTGTGTGTGTGTGTGTGTGTGTGTGTGTGTGTGTGTGTGTGTGTGTGTTTGTGTGTGTCTGTGTGTATACGTGTGTGTGTGTGTGTGTGTGTGTGTGTGTGTGTGTGTGTGTGTGTGTGTGTGTGTGTGCATGTGTAGACATGTGTGTGTGTGTGTGTGTGTGTGTGTGTGTGCATGTGTAGATGTGTGTGTGTGTGTGTGTGTGTGATATATGCAGAGCAGGAGCAAGAGGGTGATAGAGACAGATATAGTTAGAAATAGAGAGTAGTGAGTTAGACAGTTAGAGAGAGAGAGAGAGTGGGTTAGGGGGAGTGAGAGAGTTAGATAGAGTTAGAGAGAGAGAGAAAGAGAGATAGATAGATAGTTAAAGAGAGAGATGGAGAGAGACGGAGAGAGAGAGAGAGGAAGAGAGAGCAGCAGAGGGTGAGCCCCTGCTGATAAGCTTTATGAATGCTGATGTGCTGTGGCCGGTGTGCTGAGGTGCTGCTGCTGCTGAATAATTGAGATGCTGATGGGGGAGGGAGGGGCTCCACACCACACCACACACACCAGGCCTGCTGCCTCTCATCAGCTTATGGGTGCAGCATTTACACACACACACACACACACACACACAAACTCTCTCTCTCTCTCTCCCTCTCTCTCTCTCTCTCTCTCTCTCTCTCTGTCTCTCTCTCAGCATGGTATTCTGGGGGCCACACTTTTCATCAGCTTAAAGCACCTGCATTTTAACCACACACACACACACGCACACACACACTCGGTCTCTCTCTCACACAGCAGGGTATTTTGGGGGCCACAGCTTTTCATCAGCTTATGGCACCTGCATTTTAACTACAGACAGACATACACACACACACACACACACACACACACACACACACACACACACACACACACCTACCTACACACACACACACACACACACACACACACACACACTAACACACATAGGGATGAAAGCAACAGACAGAGAGAGAAAGACAGAGAAGCTAAGGGATGCATGGCATGACCACATGATTGGGTGTAATTGGTGTGACAGGACTAATGCGTTCTGTAGCTATTTGTTTAGCAATGAAGGTCTCCTCAATAATGAATAAATGGACGTAGCTGCAGCAAAACTGGCCAATAGGCAATGCAAATGAGAAGTAAATTAGTAATGGGCCTGCATGGTAAAGGAACAAAAAATACACTCATAGCGTATAAATGAAGTATGCAAGGATATATTCCACTGAATTAGTCGAATCTTATCATTATCTATTCATTACTATTATTATTATTTATCTTGTCATAATTATTATTATCTTATCATTCATCTGTAAAGTGTGCCCTAATCGTGTGCCCTAATCTTTAAAGTGCGCCCTAATCATGTGCCCTAATCTGTAAAGTGTGCCCTAATATGAAGCATTCAACACATAGTTTTGGCAGCCTGGAAGAGCTGTATGACTATATCAAACAGGGTCATTCAACAGAGTTCATTTTAGTCAAACAACAACAGGCTTACAGACACCAGGCACTTCATCAAGATTTGAACACATTCGGGGCTTATATTAGTCCAATTTTTTTGTTTGTTTTTTATGCACAATTTCTGCACATTTACAAACCATGAGTGGGCAGTGGCTAACTTAAACACACGTACTGTGACCTGTTGTCTGACTCCGGAACATTAACCCAACCATAGATCTGCAATGCTTAAGGAAAAAAAAAGATGATACACTGAAATTGAGGGTTGAAATTATTCAGGGCTACAGCCAAAACATTGGGGGCTAAAGCCCCAGCAAGATGACCTGATACCGGCAGCCTGGCGATGCCAACAGCCTGGTGATGCCAACAGCCTGGTGATGCCAACGGCAACAACGGGGGTCGTGTGTGGGGTGGAGGAGAGGGGTGGAGGGGGTCATGTGTGGGGTGGAGGAGAGGGGTGGAGGGGGTCATGTGTGGGGTGGAGGAGAGGGGTGAAGGGGGTCTAGTGTGGGGTGGAGGAGAGGGGTGGAGGGGGTCTAGTGTGGGGTGGAGGAGAGGGATGGAGGGGATCTAGTGTGGGGTGGAGGAGAGGGATGGAGGGGATCTAGTGTGGGGTGGAGGAGAGGGGTGGAGGGGGTCTAGTGTGGGGTGGAGGAGAGGGGTGGAGGGGATCTAGTGTGGGGTGGATGAGAGGGGTGGAGGGGGTCATGTGTGGGGTGGAGGAGAGGGATGGAGGGGATCTAGTGTGGGGTGGAGGAGAGGGATGGAGGGGATCTAGTGTGGGGTGGAGGAGAGGGGTGGAGGGGGTCTAGTGTGGGGTGGAGGAGAGGGATGGAGGGGATCTAGTGTGGGGTGGAGGAGAGGGGTGGAGGGGGTCTAGTCTGGGGTGGAGGAGAGGGGTGGAGGGGATCTAGTGTGGGGTGGAGGAGAGGGATGGAGGGGATCTAGTGTGGGGTGGAGGAGAGGGGTGGAGGGGGTCTAGTGTGGGGTGGAGGAGAGGGATGGAGGGGATCTAGTCTGGGGTGGAGGAGAGGGGTGGAGGGGATCTAGTGTGGGGTGGAGGAGAGGGGTGGAGGGGATCTAGTGTGGGGTGGAGGAGAGGGATGGAGGGGATCTAGTGTGGGGTGGAGGAGAGGGATGGAGGGGATGAAGCATTCAACACATAGTTTTGGCAGCCTGGAAGAGCTGTATGACTATATCAAACAGGGTCATTCAACAGAGTTCATTTTAGTCAAACAACAACAGGCTTACAGACACCAGGCACTTCATCAAGATTTGAACACATTCAGGGCTTATATTAGTCCAATTTTTTTGTTTGTTTTTTATGCACAATTTCTGCACATTTACACACCATGAGTGGGCAGTGGCTAACTTAAACACACGTACTGTGACCTGTTGTCTGACTCCTGAACATTAACCCAACCATAGATCTGCAATGCTTAAGGAAAAAAAAAGATGATACACTGAAATTGAGGGTTGAAATTATTCAGGGCTACAGCCAAAACATTGGGGGCTAAAGCCAAGGATGACCTGATACCGGCAGCCTGGCGATGCCAACAGCCTGGTGATGCCAACGGCAACAACGGGGGTCATGTGTGGGGTGGAGGGGGTCATGTGTGGGGTGGAGGAGAGGGGTGGAGGGGGTCATGTGTGGGGTGGTGGAGAGGGGTGGAGGGGGTCTAGTGTGGGGTGGAGGAGAGGGGTGGAGGGGGTCATGTGTGGGGTGGAGGAGAGGGGTGGAGGGGGTCTAGTGTGGGGTGGAGGAGAGGGATGGAGGGGATCTAGTGTGGGGTGGAGGAGAGGGGTGGAGGGGATCTAGTGTGGGGTGGAGGAGAGGGATGGAGGGGGTCTAGTGTGGGGTGGAGGAGAGGGGTGGAGGGGGTCTAGTGTGGGGTGGAGGAGAGGGGTGGAGGGGATCTAGTGTGGGGTGGTGGAGAGGGATGGAGGGGGTCTAGTGTGGGGTGGTGGAGAGGGATGGAGGGGGTCTAGTGTGGGGTGGAGGAGAGGGGTGGAGGGGGTCTAGTGTGGGGTGGAGGAGAGGGGTGGAGGGGGTCTCAGGGTCACAGCAGGGTAACTCTCCACCAGCAGCTTTTTAAAAGGTCAGTGTTCTGCGCTCCGCGCTAGATAGACATTTGCACTGCCCCGTTTAGAATGTAACCATACTGTAGGTCATACTGGACCGAACACAGCATCTCCATGCAGTGACATTAATCCAAATAAAACTACGTCAAGTACATGTGCCTCTACTACAGCCCTTGGTATGGTTCAGTAGGAAAAACATTGCTAATGAGTGAGAGAGGATTTAAGTTGAAACCTTAGAGAGACACCAATAAATTCACCCTAATTTAATGTCTTGTAAGGTTGTATTTGTCACTTTTTCCTTTTTTGTAATTGTAATTATTGTCTTTTTATTTATTTATTTATTTATTTTTTTTAAACTATAATTATTATTATTATTCATTATTATTATTTGGACATGTATGTTTCCTTTGACAAAATAAAAAAAGTATAAAAATAAATAAATAATTTAATGTCTTCTATCCAAACCACCAACTAGTCATCATTCTGCAATATTCCAAATTGAATTGGGCAGTTCTCAAGTAGCAGCTACATTACATATTTTCAAGTAAGAAACTCTATTCCAAAATATTTCTCCCGTGGTATGATTTGCCATGAAATATCTCAAGGCCAAAAAGTGATTGTATACTACTCATGAGTAGTATACAATCCTAGTATACCGTACCCAAGGTGACTGCTCCATGATGAGAGCCTACACACATACAGTAATTCCTCAAATGATACAGGTTAGGCTTGTCTTCCAACTCAGGTTTTAAAAAGACTTCTCATCAGCAGACTTTGAAGTGGGATTACTGGAGCAAAGAGGCACTCATTTGGGTACCAAGATGCCATACACAAACAGACACATGAAACACCAGACATTACTTGATAAGTCCTCTCTACCACTGGCAAACACACACACACACACACACACACACACACACTCACTGACAGAGACGCACACAAATACACACACACACACACACACACACACACACACACACACACACACACACACACACACGCCAAGCCATTTGGGTGTGAATCATTGTTGTTTTGGTTTAAAGATCACCCGGGGGTGGAGCTGCATATCCTCGGGGAGTCTAAAGGGATTCTGGGATGCTGCACGGCTCTAATGATGCCCAGCGGCCAGTAGCCGCTCCAGGCCTCACTCACCTGTCAGAGCCTGACGCGCGCACACACACACGCACGCTCGCTCACACACACACACACACTACCCCCTAATGGAGGGGCAGGAGGGACACAGAGAGAAGAAAAAGAGAGATGAGAGAGAAAGAGAGCAACAAAACGGGTCAAAGTGAAGGGGAGGATACGGATGAAGATGGACAGAGCAAAAGAGGAAGAGAGAACGAAAAAGAGAAGAACAGACTTAAAGAAATGATTCAAGGAGGCTGCCAGACTGAAAGAGGAGAAAACAATGTGTTGAATTCACTTCAACACATTGTTTCATTTCTTTGAGGAGCTCCTTGATGAGCTGCTGCCTGGTGTTAAATTTGACACTCAGATCCCGCGCCCGCTCCTCAGAAAGCACAACGCTGCCGCGTATCAGCACACATCAGAGCCAGGTGAAAACCCAGAGACATAATCACGACTAGGGAGAGAATTCTGCCCTTCATTAACAGGACAAAAAAAAAAAACATCCTCAGATTCCTCACAGTCATTTAACAATGTGCTTGTCTCTTTGCCTCTTTTGCACTATGCACTAAGGAACTACTGAAGGAGGTGTCCATCACAGTGATTGCATCGGCACAGAGAAGGTGGAGAGGAAGGAGAGGAGGTGGACCTTCTGTTGATGAAAGCGAACTGGAAATGCAGTGCACCCGCCACTTAGCACCAGCCAGCACACACACCCCTCCCAAAAGCATGTTCCTTTTCTGCATCGCACTTCTGAATGGTCCTTTGATGCTGCCGACCCCGCAAAAGAATGCGCTCCTTTTTTAGGAGTCACTGATAACGGAAATGCAGCAACAATGACAAAAAAGAAAAAAAACACATCGAAGAAGTCGCAGCTTTGGTCCAGTCGGATTTAAAAAAAAAAAGAGAGACACCTCCAATCATGAAGAGAGCACCTCAGGGGCACAGGTGTCTGAGGTTACCATGGCAACTCCAGGTCTGATTAAGGTTGCCAACCGCTCCGTAAAATACGGAATCGTCCCGTATTTGAAAGGAAAAAGCTGTGTTCCGTATTGAACTGAATAATTCAATGATACTGAATCAACTCCATGACAGATCAGTATAATAAGTTATGAACTATGAACAAAGAATGCACAATTTGTATGAGATAAAGAGAAACCTTGCTGCTGTCATTTATTTAGCTTGTCTGTCACCTCTAATCAGTATCCCTCCCAAAAGAGAATGCACTTTTCATTTGAGGCCTACAGTATATTACGCTGATAGTGGAGATGACATGGCCTGCTCAGAGACAATGCATCTGTGCAAGATAAACAGCTAGACTAGCCTACTTCCGGCTGGGACAGGAAAAATACAGAGACAATATAAGGCTTCGCCAAATTCAGAGCTGTGCTTCTGGAGTGGTTTGTGATATTCACAAGATTTTTTTCTGATATCTGCCAGTTCAGTTGTATACATGTCAGAGTTGTTTGGCTTGAGTAGAATATCGGCTACAAACAGTTATTTGGTCTTTGCGGCGGATAGAAAATGAGTAGGCTCAACACGGAGCCCTGGAGGCTCCACTGCAGGAAAAAATAAATTGTATATCGTGAGAGGGCCACTCTGCGTGGGCTTGTTTAACTGGTCCATTTTCGGACTTGTCATGTGAATAAAGACATTTTAATTAAGGAATGCATTGGCCGGAGAGAAAGATTTTCTCTTTTTTGACATATCGTGAGAACGTTTTACTATTTTACTAGATTGTGCATAGAATGTAGTAGATTATGTGCTCATTATAGGAAATAGTGCATTCGTTCGTTTGACACAATTTAGTAAACGGGCCCACAATTTTGTAAATGATGCACTATTAGTAAAACAAGAGCACATTTTTAGATATATCTTGCAATACACACACACACACACACACACACACACACATCACATACAGTATCAGCCTATATCAATAACACCCCCCTCCCCCCCTCCGTATCCTAACTGAAGTGAAAGCCAGAGTAAGTGTACCCCCCATCCCCCCGTTCTGATTGAATGCGAGTCCTGTAGTCCCTGCCGTGCCAACCCTTGGCTGCAGATATCTAAGCCCAGTCTGTTCATTCAGACATGGGTCCATCAACTCATCCCCAAATCAAGGTCTCCAGCCCATGGGGTGATCCCATGGTGTCATAGTATTCAGGAAGTGAATGCCTTTTCCATCTACTGGCTCTATAAGGGTCAGAGAGCTAGAGGGTGCAACGTATAAGCTGATGAGACTATACTCGACAATGCTACAGTGATGAATATATCACCACAGGAGAGGGTAGAGAAGAAACAGAGACATTACTAACTACCACCATATACCATGGAAGTGCTGCACACTTAGTTTTCTAAGAACAATATCTCCATGAAGAAAATTACCTTGACATCTTCAGTTTCTCTTTCATTATACCATTTCTTTATCTTTTATTCCTCTCTCTCCCTCTTTCTCTCTCTCTCTCCCTCTCTCTCTGAGTGTTGTCCTGCTGTGCTTGCCACGAGCGCCAGTGAAAGGCCTGTAAAAGGCCCGGGCTGCAGCTGTGATTTAAAAAGCTCAAACGCTGCTTGGAGCACGAGGGGATGAAAAGGCATAGCCGATGTGACGAGTGCGCAGACGGAGAGCGTGAGAGGTGGGTACAGAGGGGAGGAAAGAGTCAACAGCCGGCCCTGAATCGGAGCTCAGAGCGTTTGAAACACTATACGGTCGGTAGCTGCGCTACCACTGTGTGTGTGAAGCCATCTCATAGTATTGATATGGACAGATCAATAGGGCCATTTGAATTCCTGTTTATGTTGTTGTTCTACTCATCTTGGGGGCTTGGCATTGCTGCAGTTTCTCTAGATGTCTGTGGCTGAGGCAGATGGAATTGTTCATCTGATGCTGTTTTGAATGTTGTTGTTTCTTGTTAAGTAAACTAAATTGATTTGAATGGAATTGTTCAGGTAATGTGACCACAGAGTTCAACCGACTTAATAAAGAGTTAGTCCATACTCCTGGTAAAAGGTTGTTGACATTTAAGTTCAACACTGTTTGTGTTATCCCTATCTGGACATAGAGATGTATTAAAAACAATACAAGGTGTGTTATTTTCAACACATTTGTTTTAAGAGTGAAGGCCCAATTGAGTCAGACACAGGACTGTGTACAGAGAAAAGCTAGAGAACCACGAAGAGCAAATCTGTATTAGATTTGAACCGCAGGCTGTGCCTTTAGGTAAAGACAGGAAGCTCAGAAGTTATGTGGTCACACTAAAGATTTCTGTTGTAGTATATTAGCAGTGGAGCAATAGTCTGGATCAATGACGGTTAAAAAAAAAAAAAGATGCACTTATGTTCTGAAAAAACAAAACAAAACAAAATAGACACAAATGATTCCAATATCGGTCGGACAATTTTTGTTGTTACTGTTCTGGAGCCACAGTATCTTTTGAAAATCGCTCAAGTCCATCCGGAATCACATTTGGTCTGCCGTATTTGAGTTGTTCCAAAGGCATTTTCCCCTCCTGAGTGCTCCAATTTTTATGTTTCTTTTTTTTCAGTCACTGGGCTGGGATTCATTAACAGCTAGAATAAGTCATCACATTGATCAACTGAGCCATCTGATCAAACCATGCCGCTACAAGCACTGAGGTGGACCAGAAGCACACAGGATCTGAAAAAAAAAGAAAAATGCATCCCACCCTCACCCACTCACGCAAGATTGAGGTGTTTTGATAGAAACTGAATTAAAATCACCACACACATTGTTCTATATTCACACAATAGTCGTGGAAGAAAACTGGTGTTGAGACGCTGTTGATATGAGACACACATGGAGCTGGTACACCAGAGATCCTCACAGCCTAACTGTCATTTCACCTCCACCTGCATGTCAGGTATAAGCTACCTCTGTGAACATTGATCAGGTTCTGTTTTAAGAAAAGAGACAGAGAATCAACTTGACCAGGGCGGAGTGAGCAAAACTATCTCTAGTCCTCCTGATTTTCTGGCTCTTTCAGAGAACAAGGCATTGACAAAGGAAATTAAATCACAGAGGATAATGATGTTAAAAAGTAATCCAGCCCTTCTAACCAGCGTACACGGGTACCGATTTGCTGTCGCTACAGACAAGCGCTCGCCGGGCTCACAGAAGCCCCGTTGGTAATCAGATTCTCATCAGCGGCGCACCCGAGGAAGATGCAATACGAGCTAACGATGCGCAGCGCATTCGAGAGAGGCAGATGGTGTTTCTAAGCAACAGACAAACCTCCCTGTCGACACATTAAAGCCAGTTATTAGCGTGTCCTGACAAATTGTTTTGTTTTCAGCGTCTTTTTATGGACTTGAGTGAGTCCCCACCACACACACACACAGACACACACACACACTTCCTCTAATCTTCACCACCAAACACATGCACCATGTCCCTCTTGGTCCCCCATCTCTCTACAGGCCTCTTCTGCTCCCGTCATGAGTGAACAGAGTTTGGCATTTGGTGAAGAAACTTGCTCACTCACGGTCTGCACACGAGCGTGTAGCACTTTCAGCCCCATTTGAAGCACAGTGTGCCACAGGGAACGTCACATCAAGCACATCAGAACAACGTGTGGTGGGCCCTCACATAATGAACACACTGTTTTAACAGTTACATTGTTAAGGGCACGTGACATAAATGTCAACCTGTAAGACGTTCAAATCTTAAGTTCACAAGATGTGCTTGGCAGGTTGTGCTGTTTCAGTGCACATCCCCATCTGTGTGTGAGGGTCAACAGAGGCTTGTGTTGCCATACTTGCCACATGGGGTCGTTAAACTGGAAATGTAAAACTCACGCGGGGATGATGACATTGGAAATGCAGACGTCTTTCGCTGTTTTGTCCACTGCCGTCTAGTGGTAGTCTGGTTTTCGCCATACTAAGCTCAATCTTTTAAGATTGAACATTAGTCTGGGGAGGCTGCACTTTGTTTCTACTGCACAAGAGGCGTGATCGATGGGCATCGTTCAAATGACTCCGTATGCAATTGCCACGAGCGGGGCTAGTTGGTTAATTAAACTTTTACCAAAGCTGGTCGGTAAAATCGCAAACAAGTCCTTCTTCTGTATGATCTGTTCCAGGGCAAGTTTTTGTTCTGTTTTCTAAGAAAACTTGCCTTGTATCGATGGGTTGAGTGTGTTCACAACTGCTGCTTCGCGTAGCTTAAGTTTTGTTATTGTCACGTCACCGCCCAATAGTTTGCCAAGACTAGAGTATGGCCATTTCTGATTGGAGCCAAAGGTTCTGGCAGTAAACACAGGCGATAGATCTGCTGGTTTCCAGCCTGAGCTGCCGGGCGAAACTCAAATTCCCTGGAAGTTCAGGCAGGGTTCACCCAGCCTAGTCTAGTAGTGGATTCTGTGATCTTCGGTAGGTAAAGATGGCACAGTTTGATCTTTGCTACAAGAGCTAACTTACAATGCAACTTGCCATAGTTAGCTTCAATTAACTCCCGGATCTCCTTAAATGGGCAAAGATGGCAGCTTTGGGTCCTTTTTGTTGGTGTAAGGATCCCAATTCTCAGGCTGATGACATTTCTTTCAATCATAATGTGGACTCTTGATTAGCTATGAAAAATGTCACTAGGGCCTACTACATGCAACCTTGAGTAACCTTTTACCTTTTCACATGAGAAACTAGCTTGGAAGCAAGAAATGTAAATACAATGTATTTGTCTTCACTGATACCCACTGAGGAACACAATGGTTTCTGTCCCACAGACAATGTAAATGCAGTGTACGTTGTGATGTTGTATTTGATTAGCACAGAAGGAAACAATGGTATTCAGTCTCACCCATAGCATCCCCCATGTGATCCCTAACCCTTAACCTGTCGACCTCCAAACATGTGACTACTCTCAAATGTCCTTAACCTGTCACAAACTGGGTAACCTATAAAAGGGAAATCAACACATTATTCTGGGAGTTATTCTGCACCCAGATGCTCCCACACAGTAGGTGTGTAGTCTTCAATCCTCTGAGCTGGTAATGTATTTTCATTCTCTGACTGTTTTGCACGATAGCCTAAGTAATTCCTTTAACCTGTTGAAGTAACTTTCACACTATGCATTTAGATGTACTTCTGTAATGTGCTGGATGAATAACTTGAACCTGACAAATAAATTGTTATGCTCTGATCCGCATAGCCTTTCTATGTACTTATAGACCAGAGTGGTAGTTATAGGTAACGGTGTTGGCACAATGAATGACTAGGATTTAACTATCGCCGCCGTAGAAGTTAAATCAACTGAAGAAGTAAACTACAGCAGAACTGACTATTGTACCGGGAGATAGCGATGGGCAGTTCCCCAGTGGGTGGTCCGTGCGAGACGGCCTCACCTTAGTTCAGCCTGAGCCCTCTAACATAAGGTTTTGGTAGACCAGGCGTATCACACATTGGGTTTCAGAGTATTGCAGCTCAAAGCGGCCCGAGTCAGCACTGTAGCCTCTGCCTTATTTCAGAACTGGGACGAGTCATTGTGTTAGAATGGGAACTGCCCGAATAAAACGGCCGAGGATGACACCCACAAACATTATTCCTAGACTAAACGAGAGTCATAAGAAAACGAGTTAGGCATTCTCCTTAAACAGCTAATATTGTGGGTTTATCAACCTACTACGGTTAGTGACTTTACTTTAAACTGAAACTTTCCATATTCAGCGGAGTCAGATTTATTAGGTTTTACAGGGGTTTGTAATCAATTAATATTTTCCAACAGTGCGCGGATGCTTCACGAATATTTCCTTCGACCGCTTTCTGTTCCCTCATTGGTTCAGAAAAGTGACGTCATTACAGGTGGTGCCCCGCGTGAGGACACGTGACCTCGTTTAAACCAATCACGTGCAAGAAGTAAGCTCCGCGCAATATTCAGTTTTTACGCAGTGACGCAGACTACCAATATGGAATTCCTCTTTCCCTGTCTACAGCTGTCGTGAGTATTGTATTATTTTTAAGACCAGTTTTGAGGACAAGTTATGATCAGCCACATCATTTATAGTTGTACATATTTGTAGTATGGGTCAACATACCCTCTGTTATTCTGGAGACCATAATTACTGGGATTCGTAACAGACAGTCAGAGATATGATCATATACTGTACGTCTAGAAACATCCTACGTTGCCTAAGCTCAGAGTGAATCACCCTAGACAATAACTGATAAATATACCAGGTAGCTTTATAACATGACATGTTGTTTCATTTGTTTACTTTACGGATTCCTGTTTACAAATACTCTAACCTTGATGCATGCTTTCACTGACGAACAATGCGACTGACATTATCCCACCATAGTAAGATACTTTAATTTACTTCTTAATTGATCAAATGTAAAATTACATTCGGAAACACAAACGTTTCCATCTGATTATATAGCCTATTTTTTTTTTTTAATGTCACAATAGTCTGCCAAGGGGCGGACATCCACACATGGTTGATTACGTGAATGGCAGACTAGTGCGAACATTTAAATATAAACTCAGTTTTGCAACTTTACAGTTGTGTAACCTTACATATGTAGGCTACCTAGCTGTCATTGTAAAATTAATTCCAAGCACATTGTCAAAGATACGTTTAGCTAAAGACAATTTGTTTCAAGCTGACTTTGTTGCATGCTGATGTCTGAAAAGTTATAGTACATAGACTCTGTAAATTATTTCTGATACAAAGCATAGACTGTACAGATGTTGGTAGTACAATTGTCCTAAAGCTGAATTGTAATCTGTGTAGCCTTTCCAGTTTAATGTCCAAAAACAAGAATGCATTGCCTTAACATGACTGATTTTCTCAGCCTCAAAACGAAACAATTTGGATATCAAATGAACTTTTATTTTAACCAGTTTTATTTTCAGTTATCCTGTTCAGTTAGCTGCGGGCGTTAGGATAATAAGTGCTTTTCTGAGCGAAAACGTTTTGACATAAATCGTACTTTAATAGTGGACACAGGCGTGCTTCCCCGATTTTTTGACAACGTTTTGACCTAAATCGTACTTTAATAGTGGACACAGACGTGCTTCCCCGATTTTTTTGACAAAACATTGAGTGAGGAGAATTGCTTTTGTGTCCTGGAAATAGCTCTATGTGTTATCACACAACTCCTCAGTGAGGGGTCGGTCGCCTCTATCGATAAGCCACATTAGCTTTTATTTTAACCAGTTTTATTTTCCACATGTAAGCTATCCTGGGTTTTATTTTTGAAATTGCTTTAAATATCACCAATGTATTGTCATTATATGTATATGCACTGTAACAAATGTAATGAAAAATATAGCCGCAAGCGGCGATGGCGGGCCCGAGCACCTGCGGTGCGGAGACCTGTGAGATTTCGGAATCTAACAAAGCAACATGTGCGTGTTGGTGGGCATGTGCATGAGCAACACACATGCCCACCAAATTCGGTCAAGTTTCCTGAATGTATGTGTCAGCCACAACAGACAACATGCTAGGTAGCGCTATAGAGTCCCTAAGCCACACCCTAGGCCAGAGCTCTATCTCTGACTATCGATAGCAATAACGCACAAGCCCACCAAATTTGGTTCATTTTCGTGAATGCGTGTGTCAACCACAACAGACAATGCACTAGGTGGCGCTATACAGTCCCTAAGACAACCTTGGCCAGAGCGCTGTCTCTGAATAGCTATAGCAATAACACACATGCCCACCAAATTTGGTTCATTTTCGTGAATGTATGTGTCAACCACAACAGACAATGCGCTAGGTGGCGCTCTAGAGTCCCTAAGCCACACTCTAGGCCAGAGCTCTGTCTCTGACTAGTGGTAGCAATAACACACAAGCCCACCACATTTGATTAATTTTCGTGAATGTATGTGACAACTACAACAGCCTATATGCTAGGTGGCGCTATAGAGTCCCTAAGCCACACCCTTGGCTAGAGCTCTGTCTCTGACTAGCAATAGCAATAACACACATGCCCACCAAATTTGGTTCATTTTCGTGAATGTATGTGTCAACCACAACAGACAATGCGCTAGGTGGCGCTCTAGAGTCCCTAAGCCACACTCTAGGCCAGAGCTCTGTCTCTGACTAGTGGTAGCAATAACACACAAGCCCACCACATTTGATTAATTTTCGTGAATGTATGTGACAACTACAACAGCCTATATGCTAGGTGGCGCTATAGAGTCCCTAAGCCACACCCTTGGCTAGAGCTCTGTCTCTGACTAGCAATAGCAATAACACACATGCCCACCAAATTTAGTTCATTTTCGTGAATGTTTGTGTCAACCACAACAGATTACGTGCTGCTAGGTGGCGCTATAGAGTCCCTATGCCACACCCTAGGCCAAAGCTCTGTCTCTGACTAGCCACAGCAATAACACACAAGTCCACCAAATTTGGTTCATTTTCGTGAATGTTTGTGTCAACCACAACAGATAACGTGCTGCTAGGTGGCGCTATAGAGTCCCAAAGCCACACCTTAGGCCAGAGCCCTGTCTCTGACTAGCAGAAGCAATTCCACATGTAGCTGCCAAATTACATACAATTCCTAACCTTTTTTCTGCCTATAACACCAACTTCCTGTTTCTTAATAAAACGCCATAATTCAAACCTTCGCCATTTCGATATACTTTTGAAATTCAAAAATCTGGTCGCAATTCCTCTCGGGCAACCCCTCAAGATCATTTTAGTGCTTATATGACATGATTTCGATAAACCGTCTAGGAGAAGTGTTTAAAAATACATGATGTGCAAAAATCATAATCATAATCATAACTCAAATTCTTCTAAGATTTACTATATTGTTTAAATGTAAAACTTGTTCAGATTCATACAACACACATGTCCACCAAATTTGGTTCATTTCCGTGAATGTATGTGTCAACCACAACAGAAACCGCGCTAGGTGGCGCTATAGAGTCCCTGAGCCACACCCTAGGCCAAAGCTCTGTCTCTGAGTTTCGATTGCAATTCTACAAATGGCTGCCAAATTACAAGAGTTTTAGAGCATGCCAAGTTGGTGTAAAAAAAAAAACAGGTAAGACGGAAGAAGAAGAAGAAGAAGAAAAATAATAATAATAAATATAGCCGCAAGCGGCGATGGCGGGCCCGAGCACCTGCGGCGCGGAGACCTGTGACATTTCGGAATCTAACAAAGCAACATGTGTGGGTTGGTGTGCCTGTGCATGAGCAACATACATGCCCACTAAATTTGGTTCATTTTTGTGAATACATGTGTCAACCACAAAAGACAACATGCTAGGTGGCACTATGGAGTACCTAAGCGACACCCTAGGCCAGAGCTCTGTCCCTGACTAGCGGTAGCAATAACACACAAGCCTACCTAATTGTGTCAATGTATGTGTCACAGCTCTATCTTTCAGTAGCGGCAGCAACAACACACAAAACCACCAAATTTGCTTCATTTTCGTGAATGTACACATCACCACAACACAATCTGCTAGGTGGCACGCACTATAGAGTCTAGGGATGCACCGATCCGATATTTGGATCGGATATCGGCCCCGATATGAACAAAATAGCTGGATCGGGGATCGGAAAAAATTAGCCGATCCATGGGCCGATCCGAATTTAATATAGTCTCAAAAAAAGGCTGAGCCATGACGCGCAACCAGCCATTTAGCGCAGCTCACTGCTGCGGGTTAGAGCGTGCCTCACCTCACTGTGTGCTCTGAGTGTCTAAATTCATGGATGGGATAAATACAGATACCAAATTTATGTCATAGGATCAAAAGAATATCTATACTAACCACCATTTGTCATAGATTAATTACGATCTTTATGCGTTTTGTTGCATTTAGGCAACACGTTAATGTGTAATAGTCAACAAAATAGGCTACTCAAACTAAACACATTGTCATTTTCATCTCATCTGTATAAACTGTTCTTGGTATAAAGACATGCAAATGTTCAAATTGGCTGTTAAAAACTTATAATTTATTAGATAAAACGTACAACTTCTACCGTTTACCACCATTCAAACTCCGTGTGAACTAATTAGTTTATCGTGGGGAAACTGCAGGACCGTACCACTATGAGTAAATAGAGGGGTTTCGCGGGTGACACCATTTTGGCAGGGGTGTTTCACTAATACGGGATTTTTATCTGCAAAATTGTTTTTTTTGTTAGATGTATTATTTAGTAATAACTGTGAACTTGAATTTGAATGCTGTTCCAAGTTGCTGCTGATGTACAACTGTTTATTTTTAATACTAGTAATATAATCAATAATGATGATGATAATTATAATAATAATAATAATAATAATAATACATTACCTTTATATCTAAGTGTTATTTTGTTAGATTTTTTTTAGGAAAGTAATGTTTAGTTAGGGAAAGACTGAAGAATGAAGTCAAGCCTGATGCCTTTAGTCTTTTCCACATGGTGAGGTATACAGTTTATTAATTAACAATGGTATCGGATCGGTATCGGATATCGACCGATACGCAGAGCCCAGGCATCGGTATCTGTATCGGGACTGAAAAAGTTGAATCGGTGCATCCCTAATAGAGTCCCTAAGCCACACCCTAGACCAGAGCTCTGTCTCTGACTAGGGGTAGCAAAAACAATTTTGTCTGTGAAATTTCTAAAGTACGCCTTCTGCCACGAAGATAAGTTGTAGGGTTTTAAATGTTCAAAAAAAGAGTAAAAGGTCTGCACACTTCCTCTCACTTAATTTACTTTATTAGTTCAAGGGTTTTAAATGTTCCTCATAAAAAGTCTATCCGAAGTCCAAATAAAAGAAAATGTTGCTGTTATTGCTACGATAGACCGTTAAATTTACATGCACAGGGTTTGTACACCATTATCATGGCCAAATTCAAGCACTTTTTAAGGACTTTCAAGACCAGTTTTCCAGTATTGAAATTGTGAGTGAACAAATTCAAAGCCCTGTTGTTTGAGGTCACTGTAGGATAAAGAACCAGGAAATTTGATACAACCTTAGCCGAATACTGAACCAGCAACTATCATTAGGTTAACTGAATGGGGCATAGAAAATGAGTGTTTGCTGCTCTGTCATATCAAGTTTCCTTGTTCTTTTTCTTACTGACAGCACTCGATGATGTTGAACAGCATGGATTGATTCACACCATATTTCAGGGGTGTGATTGGCAAAGGACAAAAAAGAGGAAAATATACCCAGCACCCTCAGGAGAAAGTTTTCAAAAATGACCCCTTAAATGATAACATCAGATGACTTTTATGAGAACTGTTGATAAACTGTGATACATATAAACATTATAACATATATCGAGGGCTGAGAACCAAAGGGGCAGTTGCGTAAGTGACATTTTGGTCAAAATTGAGTTATATATATATCACCTGAAAGCTCTTGAGCTCTTTTTAGCTGACACAATTATAGAAGTAAAATATTTATAAATATAAAATGATTGACAAAACCAAAAACCAAAGGTCTTTAACTGTGAACATAAGCAGTTAGATTTGTTTTGGCTCTCTTGTAAAGTTGGTGAAATGTCACTTACGCCCCTGTGGTTCTCAGCCCTCGATATATATAGATATACATAGACTATATTGTAATAAGTCTACGACTAATTTATAGCAAAGTAGCCTAGGCCTGCTCAAGACTAAACCAGATATGGATGAAATATGTAGGCTATCATGATCATTTTGCCAACAATGATGTAGTACCATGGATTTTCCTAGTTCATGACATGCTTTGTTTTCACTTAAACCAACATAAAGTTATAATGTTGACTACATGTTTTAATATAGGCCTACTTGATAACATATAGCCTGCCCCCTTAGTCCTCTAGCTCTAGTCCTGTACAATATAATATAATAGTGAATAGGCTTATTGATATATTGATGCTGTTTGAAGAGGTTGCTTGATGATATTTAAGTTCCAAAGAAAATCAAATTGCACCACTCCCTCTCCTTCCAAAGTAACATGTCCTACACCTTTCCTCTTAAAAACAGATGTCTGGCCCTACTGTTATAAGCTACATCACTTGTTCAAGTGCACACACTAAATGGAGAGCTAGGATTAAAATTCAAACTGTGCCTTTAAATAGGCGACTTTTTTCATCTATCAGCACAATGCTACAGGCCATTTTCACTAAAAAAATCAGCTCAATATTATGTGCAAGACAAGTTTACCAAGCATGCCAATGTGTTAATCTCTTAGCACTGTCGTCATACGTTTTCTCATAGTGAGATGGCTATCCCGAAATATGTTTTGAATGACGTTTTGAATGACATGGGGCGCACGGAGATAAGGCTGGAAAAACGCGACATGACAAGGTGATAACTAAACAATTTAGTTGACCTAGGGTAGACAGGCTTTGTGGCTAAAACTATGAAAACCAGTAGGCTAGTCTGTCACAGCTAACTTCAGGCACTGTAGCCTAGACTAGTTTACACGCGCAGAAATTAAAAGTCAATATTGCCATCACGAGATTGCTGTCATTATCGGAAAATCCGGACACGTCAAACTGGATGCGAACGCGTGGCAAAGCCAACAACAACTTCATAAATTACGTCTTTTAAATAAATAATTTGAGCCTACCGTTTCATGCCTAACGTCGACAGCAGATTTCTCAGCCCATCATAGGCAAGGTTATTAATGCATAGGCCTATAGCCTAATAAACTAGGCTTAGTGATGGCAGATCAAATAATAAAAAAACGTTTTGAAGTCTACCCAGAGCATGTTTGCAAACGCATGCAAAGGGATAAACTATGTTCATACCATCTTCAATCGTTTCAAAAACTAGGATTAGGCAGTCTGCCTATGCTGTTTCAATGTATAGTTGCAGGAATCAATCGTTTGAAAAATATCGTTGTTTCTAGCCTCGTATGGTTTCACTTGGATCACACACACATTGCACGACTGCTCATATGAATCGGTGGCACCAAACTAGCGTATTTCCAGACAGTGGAAACGTTTAGATTATTTTGAATAGATAGATGGTTCACTCCATTTAAAGGCAATTAATCACCACAACTGATTAACATTAACCTGCCTTGCACTGGAGGGAAATGTTCTTACCTTGATTGAAAGCTAACCAGTGAAGCAGACGGCCAGTTCTAGTTCTGTCATCTTCTCTCCTGCTTTCTAGATGTCCATGGAGAAACGTCCTCCTTCAGTTAGGCAGAGTAAGTTCGTTGTGGTTTCAAACTTACGTCCTCCACTAATAGCTAGCATTAGCTAGCTTCCACTCACAAACGGTAGGCTACTCCCAAAATGTGACACATTTGAACTTCTCGTTACGTTTTACAACTGTCAAAAGTTTGGATTATGTTTCAGGAGTTAAACTGACACCTAGGCTATCAATGCTCTATTTGTAAGCTAAAATAAACTAGTAAGCACCATATCGCTAACGTGCATCACTTGGAGTTAGCTAGCTAGCTAGCTAGCTTAGGCCAAGATTTAAAACCAGGTCGAATTTACTACGGCTGGCCCTAGGTGCCTGTTGTTTTCCGCTAGACCTTTTCAAACAAGACCAACTACAGTAGCAGCTAGGCTATTTGACGTTCGTTATCGCACTGGGACTTGTTAATTACCGAACGTGACAAAAACCTGCCTTGCTATAACGTTAGCTCCCAAAAGGCAGGCTACTCCCAAACAGTGACACATTTGAACTTCACGTTACATTTTACAACTGTCAACAGTTTGGATTGTGTTTCGGTAGGCCTAGTTAGGCTGTCACCTAGGCTATCAAGGCTCTATTTGTAAGCTAAGATAAACTAGCTAGTAAACACCATATCACTAACGTCCATCACTTGGAGTTAGCTAGATGGAGGAAACGAGCGCTTTAGCCAACTTATTGAACCGCATCAAATAGCTTGCAAAGTTGCGTTTCAACAAAACTGTTACCTTACTTTCAAGAATAACTCCGTAGACAAAAAGTCAAAATGATTGCACTGTTTCCACAATATAAATCCACGAAAACACTCAGTGTAGAGCTATGCTATGAGTCTTCTATGGGGTCGCCTGGATCTGCACTGACTAACAAATCACATGATGTAGTGGGCGGGACAGTGCTCTCGACCACAGAATGTCAAATGAGTGAGAGACTTTTACAGACAATTGAGTTTCATTCCCTAGGGCATCAAACAAATAACCCTAAATAACTCACTTTCTGTTAATGTGTTTAAAGTCAAAATTGCAGCATAGGTTAATATGACTATTAGTATTTGTAAACTCATCTCATAATACTTTAGGTAAAACTATGTGTCAATCATTAATATGCTATTATAAGTGACAAAATCACAACCACACCAAACAACATCAAAACTTGAATGTGACTGTCACTACAACCACACTATCTAATACTCCATTCAATTTCATCCAAATTAGTCACTGCTTTCTGCCTATAACACCAACTTATTGTTCCTTTTATAAGACACCTAGGTTCAAACCTGTGTGTGTGTGTGTCTGTGTGTGTGTGTGTGTGTGTCTGTCTGTGTCTGAGTCTCTATGTGGAAAGCGGGGGAGGTTAGAGAGACATCCAGCTGGGAGAGAGGGGAGGGGTGGGAAGAACTGTGGGGGGAGAGTGGGTGAGCCACAGTGAGGGAGCAAGACCATGCGCGGCTAGGGAAACAGACCTATAAAAACCTAATAAACCTAAATATCTCACTTTCTGTTAACATGGTTGAAATCAAAATTGCAGCATAGGTTGATATGATTATAATTATTCATCAACTCGCTTAAAAATATTTTAGCTAAAACTGTGTCCACCACAATCATTAATGCGCTTTTAAAAAACACAAACAACACCAAATTCAAAACTTTGTATATGACTGTCACTACAAACACACTAACTAATACTCCATAAAATTTCATCCAAATTAGTCACTGTTTTCTGCCTATAACACCAACTTTTTGATTCTTTTATAAGACACCTAGATTCAAACCTTCGCCATTTCGATATACTTTTGAAATTCAAAAATCTGGTCGCAATTCCTCTCAGGCCACCCCTCAAGATCATTTTAGTGTTTAAATGACATAATTTCGATAAACCATCTAGGAGAAGTATTTCAAAATACATGATGTGCAAAAATCAGAAAATCTCACATAATTCAAATTCTTCTAAGATTCACTATATAGTTTAAATGTAAAACTTGTTCAGAATAATACAACACACATGTCCACCAAATTTGGTTCATTTCCGTGAATGTATGCGTCAACCACAGCAGACAGCACGCTAGGTGGCGCTATACAGTCCTTGAGCCACACCCTTGGCCAAACCTTTGTCTCTAAGTACAGTTAACAATTCCACATCTAGATGCCAAATTACAAGAGTTTTAGTGCATGTCAAGTTGGTGAAAAAGGGCGAAAAAGTTAAGGGTAAGAGGAATAGAAGTATAATAATAATAATAATAATAATAATCTGAGCAAAAACAATAGGGCCTTGCACCTACGGTGCAGCCACTTTCAGTGGCCGCACCTCGGTGCTCGGGCCCTAAATATAGCCGCAAGCGGCGATGGCGGGCCCGAGCACCTGCGGTGCGGACCCATGACATTTGCGGAATCTAACAAAGCAACACGTACTTGTTGGTGGGCATGTGCATGAGCAACACACATGCTCACCAAATTTGGTTAATTTTCATCAATGTATGTGTCAACCACAACAGAAAACAAGCTAGGTGGCGCTATAGAGTCCCAAAGCCACACCCAAGGCCAGAGCTCTGTCTCTGACTAGTGGCAGCAATAACACACAAGCGTACCTAATTGTCGTGTATGTATGTGTCAACAACAATAGACAATGAATGTGCTAGGTGGCGCTATAGAGTCCCTAAGCCTCACCCTAGGCCAGAGCTCTATCCCTGACAAGCAGTAGCAATAGCACACATGCCCACCAAATGTGGTTCATTTTCGTGAATGTGTCAACCATAATAGACAATGTGCTAGGTGGCGCTATAGAGTCCCTAAGCCACACCCTAGGCCAGAGCTCTATCCCTGACTAGCGGTAGCAATAACACACATGCCAACCAAATGTGGTTCATTTTCGTGAATGTATCAACCACAACAGACAATGCGCTAGGTGGCGCTATAGAGTCCCTAAGCCACACCCTAGGCCAGAGCTCTGTTTCTGACTTGCGGCAGTAATAACACACAAGCTCACCAAATTTGATTCATTTTCGTGAATGTATATGTCAACCACAACAGGTAACACACTAGGTGGCGTTATAGAGTCCCTAAGCCACACCCTCGGCCAGAGCTCTGTCTCTGAATAGCTATAGCAAAACATATGCCCACCAAATTTGGTTCATTTTCGTGAATGTACGTGTCAACCACAACAGACAATGCGCTAGGTGGCGCTATGGAGTCCCTAAGCCACATCCGAGGCCAGAGCTCTGTCTTTATCTAGCGGCAGCAATAACACTCAAGCCCACCAAATGTGGTTCATTTTTGTGAATGTTTGTGTCAACCACAACAAACAATGCTCTAGGTGGCGCTATAGAGTCCCTAAGTCAGACCTTTGACCAGAGCTCTGTCTCTGACTAGCAATAGGAATAACACACAAGCCCATCAAATTTGGTTAATTTTCGTGAGTGTACGTGTCAACCACAACAGGCAATGTGCTAGGTGGCGCTATAGAGTCCCTAAGCCACACCCGAGGCCAGAGCTGTTTTTATCTAGCGGCAGCAATAACACACAAGCCCACCAAATTTGGTTCATTTTTGTGAATGTTTGTGTCAACCACAACAAACAATGCTCTAGGTGGCGCTATAGAGTCCCTAAGCCACACCTTTGGCCAGAGTTTGTCTCTGACTAGCAAAAGGGTAACACACAAGCCCATCAAATCTGGTTAATTTTCGTGAATGTATGTGTCAACCACAACAGGCAATGCGCTAGGTGGCGCTATAGAGTCCCTTAGCCACACCCTAGGCCAGAGCTCTGTCTCTGGCTAGAGATAGCAATAACACACAAGCCCACCAAATTTGGTTCATTTTTGTGAATGTGTGTGTCAACCACAACAGACAACCCGACAGAGCGTTCTTAAGCCTTCTTTAATCATTGTCTAATATTAAGGAAAGTTTAAGATCTATTAACCAAGGTGTTGTCACACACACACATGGCAAATAAGTTGCAGGATTGTGGTGCCTTCTCTCATCCTCAAGTTGGGTTATCATCTGTTGGCCTTCTTACCACCACCAGAGAGGCATGGGGGATGGGTGAGAGAGTGTGTGGGGGGTCGGTATGCAAATGAGGGGGGGGGGCATGGGGCTAAGATAGAGAGAGAGATAGAAAGAGAGAGAGGGAGGGAGGCAGAGGGGTCAAGGGGGAGGCTGTGTGTGTGCGTAACTCTCTGGAAAGCTTGCGCGTGTGTAATGTGTGTGCGGTTAAATGTGGTTCTGTGTGTGTAACAGGACCAACATGCGCGGATGAGGAAAGATCGTAACACAGAGCCATCCTCATAAGAAAACCTAAATAACTCACTTTCTGTTAATGTGGTTAAAGTCAAAATTGCAGCATAGGTTAATATGATTATTATTATTCATCAACTCGCTTCAAAATATTTTAGCTAAAACTGTGTCCACCACAATCATTAATGCGCTTTTAAAAATCACAAACAACACCAAATTCAAAACTTTGTATATGACTGTCACTACAAACACACTAACTAATACTCCATCAAATTTCATCCAAATTAGTCACTGTTTTCTGCCTATAACACCAACTTTTTGTTTCTTTTATAAGACACCTAGATTCAAACCTTCGCCATTTCAATATACTTTTGAAATTCAAAAATCTGGTCGCAATTCCTCTCGGGCAACCCCTCAAGATCATTTTAGTGCTTAAATGACATGATTTCGATAAACCGTCTAGGAGAAGTGTTTCAAAATACATGACGTGCAAAAATCATAATCATAATCATAACTCAAATTCTTCTAATATTTACTATAGAGTGTAAATGTAAAAATTTTTCAGATTCATACAACACACATGTCCACCAAATTTGGTTCATTTTCGTGCATGTATGTGTCAAACACAACAGAAACCGCGCTAGGTGGCGCTATAGAGTCCCTGAGCCACACCCTAGGCCAAAGCTCTGTCTCTGAGTTTCGATTTCAATTCTACAAATGGCTGCGAAATTACAAGAGTTTTAGAGCATGCCAAGTTGGTGAAAAAAAAAAAACAGGTAAGACGGAAGAAGAAGAAAAATAATAAATATAGCCGCAAGCGGCGATGGCGGGCCCGAGCACCAGCGGTGCGGAGACCTGTGAGATTTTGGAATCTAACAAAGCAACATGTGCGTGTTGGTGGGCATGTGCATGAGCAACACACATGCCCACCAAATTTGGTCAATTTTCCTGAATGTATGTGTCAGCCACAACAGACAATATGCTAGGTAGCGCTATAGAGTCCCTAAGCCACACCCTAGGCCAGAGCTCTATCTCTGACTATCGATAGCAATAACACTAGAAAGACACAGACAGAGGGGGTAGAGACAAATGGATCAATAGAATAGAATATACACTTTTTTGATCCCGTGAGGGAAATTTATTTCTCTGCATGTAACCCAATTTAACCAAATTAGTGAACACACACAGCACACAGTGAACACACAGTGAGGTGAATCACACACTGACCCAGAGCAGTGAGCTGCCTGCCCAACCAGCGGTGCTGGGGGAGCAGTGAGGGGTTAGGTGCCTTGCTCAAGGGCACTTTAGTGGTGGACTGGTTGGGGATTGTACCGGCAACCTTCCAGTTACAAGCCCCAAGTCCTAACCAGTAGGCCACGGCTGCCCAGAGTGAAGGAGGGAGGGAGGAAAGAGGGAGGGAGGGTGTGTGTGTGTGTGTGTGTGTGTGTGTGTGTGTGTGTGTGTGTGTGTGTGTGTGTGTGTGTGTGTGTGTGTGTGTGTGTGTGTGTGTGTGTGTGTGTGTGTGTGTGTGTGTGTGTGTGTGTGTGCGTCTGTGTGTGTGTGTGTGCGTGCGTGCGTGAGAGAGAGAGAGAATGACGGGGGAGGGGTGAGAGAGTGTCTGTGAGTCTGTGTGGAGAAGTAGCAGGGGACGAGAGAGACATGCAGCTGAGAGAGAGAGCACCTACTCCTGCTCAGCTAAATGGATGGAGTATAAGACATATGCAAACACAAATAAACCTAAATACTCACTTACTGTGAACATGGCTAAAGTCAAAATTTCAAAATTGCAGCATAGGTTGATATGATTATAATTATTCGTCAACTCGCTTCAAAATATTTTAGCTAAAACTGTGTCCACCACAATCATTAATGCACTTTTAAAAAACACAAACAACACCAAATTCAAAACTTTGCATATGACTGTCACTACAAACACACTAACTAATACTCCATCAAATTTCATCCAAATTAGTCACTGTTTTCTACCTATAACACCAACTTTCTGTTTCTTTTACAAGACACCTAGATTCAAACCTTCGCCATTTCAATATACTTTTGTATACTTTTTAATATACTATACTCAGAGTAGTGAGCTGCCTGCCCAACCAGCAGCGCTCAGGGAGCAGTCAGGGGTTAGGTGCCTTGCTCAAGGGCACTTCAACTGTGGACTGGTCAGGGATCGAACCGGCAATCCTCCAGCTACAAGCCCCAAGCCCTAACCAGTAGGCCACGGTTGCCCAAAGGTGTGTGTGTGTGTGTGTGTGTGTGTGTGTGTGTGTGTGTGTGTGTGTGTGTGTGTGTGTGTGTGTGTGTGTGTGTGTGTGTGTGTGTGTGTGTGTGTGTGTGTGTGTGTGTGTGTGTGTGTGTGTGTGTGTGTGTGTGTGTGTGTGTCTGTGTCTGTGTCTGTGTCTGTGTCTGTGTCTGTGTCTGTGTCTGTGTCGGTCTCGGTCTCTGTGTCTC
Source organism: Sardina pilchardus (assembly GCF_963854185.1). Lineage (NCBI taxonomy): Eukaryota > Metazoa > Chordata > Actinopteri > Clupeiformes > Clupeidae > Sardina > Sardina pilchardus. The sequence goes on from NC_084994.1 coordinate 46,991,650, forward strand.
TAGAAAGCCGCGCGTGTGTCAATGTGTGTGTGTTAGTTAGGGAGGACCCGAGAAGGGGGGTGACAGAGTGCGTGCGTGTGTCTGTTAGTTGCAACAGAGAGAGAGGCAGAGAAGGACAGAGAGGAGGGGCTGTGTGATTGGGCAAATATGAAATTAAAAATAACTCACTTTCTGTTAACATGGTTAAAATCAAAATTGCAGCATAGCTTGATATGATTATAATCATTCATCAACTCGCTTCAAAATATTTTAGCTAAAACTGTATCCACCACAATCATTAATGCGCTTTTAAAAATCACAAACAACACCAAATTCAAAACTTTGTATATGACTGTCACTACAAACACACTAACTAATACTCCATCAAATTTCATCCAAATTAGTCACTGTTTTCTGCCTATAACACCAACTTTTTGTGTCTTTTATAAGACACCTAGATTCAAGCCTTCGCCATTTCAATATACTTTTGAAATTCAAAAATCTGTTCGCAATTTCTCTTGGGCAACCCCTCAAGATCATTTTACTGCTAAAATGACATGATTTAGACAAACCGTCTAGGAGAAGTGTTTCAAAATACATGATGTGCAAAAATCAGAAAATCTCACATAATTCAAATTCTTTTAATATTTACTATATAGTTTCAATGTAAAAGTTGTTCGGATTAATACAACACACATGGCCACCAAATGTGGTTCATTTTCGTGCATGTTTGTGTCAAACACAACAGAAATCGCTCTAGGTGGCGCTATAGAGTCCCTGAGCCACACCCGTGGCCAGAGCTCTGTCTCTGAGTAGCGACGGTAATTCTACATCTAGCTACCAAATTACAAGAGTTTTGGAGCATGCCAAGTTGGTGAAAAAGGGCCGCACGGGCTAAGAGGAAAAGAGAATAATAAGAATAATAATAATAAGAATAATCTGAGCAAAAACAATAGGGCCTTGCACCTACGGTGCAGCCACTTTCAGTGGCCGCACCTCGGTGCTCGGGCCCTAATAAATATAGCCGCAAGCGGCGATGGCGGGCCCGAGCACCTGCGGTGCGGACCTGTGACATTTGCGGAATCTAACAAAGCAACACGTACTTGTTGGTTTGCATGTGCATGAGCACACACATGCCCACCAAATTTGGTTAATTTTCATCAATGTATGTGTCAACCACAACAGAAAACAAGCTAGGTGGCGCTATAGAGTCCCAAAGCCACACCCAAGGCCAGAGCTCTGTCTCTGACTAGTGGCAGCAATAACACACAAGCGTACCTAATTGTTGTGTATGTATGTGTCAACAATAATAGACAATGTGCTAGGTGGCGCTATAGAGTCCCTAAGCCTCACCCTAGGCCAGAGCTCTATCCCTGACAAGCAGTAGCAATAGCACACATGCCCACCAAATGTGGTTCATTTTCGTGAATGTGTCAACCATAATAGACAATGTGCTAGGTGGCGCTATAGAGTCCCTAAGCCACACCCTAGGCCAGAGCTCTATCCCTGACTAGCGGTAGCAATAACACACATGCCCACCAAATGTGGTTCATTTTCGTGAATGTATCAACCACAACAGACAATGCGCTAGCTAGCGCTATAGAGTCCCTAAGCCACACCCTAGGCCAGAGCTCTGTTTCTGACTTGCGGCAGTAATAACACACAAGCTCACCAAATTTGATTCATTTTCGTGAATGTATATGTCAACCACAACAGGTAACACACTAGGTGGCGTTATAGAGTCCCTAAGCCACACCCTCGGCCAGAGCTCTGTCTCTGAATAGCTATAGCAAAACATATGCCCACCAAATTTGGTTCATTTTCGTGAATGTACGTCTCAACCACAACAGACAATGCGCTAGGTGGCGCTACGGAGTCCCTAAGCCAAACCCGAGGCCAGAGCTCTGTCTTTATCTAGCGGCAGCAATAACACTCAAGCCCACCAAATGTGGTTCATTTTTGTGAATGTTTGTGTCAACCACAACAAACAATGCTCTAGGTGGCGCTATAGAGTCCCTAAGTCAGACCTTTGGCCAGAGCTCTGTCTCTGACTAGCAATAGGAATAACACACAAGCCCATCAAATTTGGTTAATTTTCGTGAATGTACGTGTCAACCACAACAGGCAATGTGCTAGGTGGCGCTATAGAGTCCCTAAGCCACACCCGAGGCCAGAGCTCTGTTTTTATCTAGCGGCAGCAATAACACACAAGCCCACCAAATTTGGTTCATTTTTGTGAATGTTTGTGTCAACCACAACAAACAATGCTCTAGGTGGCGCTATAGAGTCCCTAAGCCACACCTTTGGCCAGAGTTTGTCTCTGACTAGCAATAGGGATAACACACAAGCCCATCAAATCTGGTTCATTTTTGTGAATGTATGTGTCAACCACAACAGACAACCCGACAGAGAGTTCTTAAGCCTTCTTTAATCATTGTCTAATATTAAGGAAAGTTTAAGATCTATTAACCAAGGTGTTGTCACACGCACACATGGCAAATAAGTTGCAGGATTGTGGTGCCTTCTCTCATCCTCAAGTTGGGTTATCATCTGTTGGCCTTCTTACCACCACCAGAGAGGCATGGGGGATGGGTGAGAGAGTGTGTGGGGGGGTCGGTATGGAAATGAGGGGGGGGGGGATGGGGCTAAGATAGAAAGAGAGAGAGGGAGGGAGGCAGAGGGGTCAAGGGGGAGGCTGTGTGTGTGCGTAACTCTCTGGAAAGCTTGCGCGTGTGTAATGTGTGTGCGGTTAAATGTGGTTCTGTGTGTGTAACAGGACCAACATGAAGGCGCGGATGAGGAAAGATCGTAACACAGAGCCATCCTCATAAGAAAACCTAAATAACTCACTTTCTGTTAATGTGGCTAAAGTCAAAATTGCAGCATAGGTTAATATGATTATTATTATTCATCAACTAGCTTCAAAATATTTTAGCTAAAACTGTCTCCACCACAATCATTAATGCGCTTTTAAAAATCACAAACAACACCAAATTCAAAACTTTGTATATGACTGTCACTGCAAACACACTAACTAATACTCCATTAAATTTCATCCAAATTATTCACTGTTTTCTGCCTATAACACCAACTTTTTGTTCCTTTTATAAGACACCTAGGTTCAAACCTTCGCCATTTCGATATACTTTTGAAATTCAAAAATCTGGTCGCAATTCCTCTCGGGCAACCCCTCAAGATCATTTTAGTGCTTAAATGACATGATTTCGATAAACCGTCTAGGAGAAGTGTTTCAAAATACATGATGTGCAAAAATCATAATCATAATCATATCTCAAATTCTTCTAAGATTCACTATATCGTTTAAATGTAAAAGTTGTTCAGATTAATGAAACACACATGTCTACCAAATTTAGTTCATTTTCATGTATGTGGGTGTCAACCACAACAGACAACACGCTAGGTGGCGCTATACTGCTCCTGAGCCACACCCTAGGCCAGAGCTCTGGTTCTGAGTAGCGTTACCAATTCCACACGCAGCTGCCACATTTCAAGAGTTTTAGAGCATGCCAAGTTGGTGAAAAAAGGAATTCGGTAAGACGGAAAAACTATAATAATAATCTGAGCAAAAACAATAGGGCCTTGCACCTACGGTGCAGCCACTTTCAGTGGCCGCACCTCGGTGCTCGGGCCCTAATAATCTGAGCAAAAACAATAGGGCCTTGCACCTACGGTGCAGCCACTTTCAGTGGCCGCACCTCGGTGCTCGGGCCCTAATAATAATCTGAGCAAAAACAATAGGGCCTTGCACCTACGGTGCAGCCACTTTCAGTGGCCGCACCTCGGTGCTCGGGCCCTAACTATGCATAGAGATAGGCTTGTATTGATTTAGTCTTAATATTCAGTATGGTTGGTAAACCAGGAGGCCTCTGGTTTTTCAGCACCTCACTAATAGTAATAATCTTTTCAAACTAGTAAATTTGAAATGCTGGCGTTTCTAACTACTAGTCACACCATTTCCAAAGATATCAGTGCCATCAAACATGCCTTAGCTTGTAAAGTATATGCATAAGATTTGTTTATTGCCTCTAGACAAGAGATGCTAGATGTGCCTATGCAAGTCACCTAGAAATGCTTTAAGTGATCTTATAGAAATCTTTTATCCTGATAGGTGACTGGCGTTAGTAAAAAAAAAAAAAAACATTCAGAGTCATTAACAACATTCATGATGTATGCAGGAAAATGTATGCACCAGTTACACTAACTTCTTTACATTCCCTTAATCTACCTCTAACAGGACTTTCTAAATTCTACCATACACCCACCGGGCATAGTGGTAAAGAATCAAGTTCTGAAAATGGGATCACATTATCTGTAAATTACCTGTAAAAAAGACTGATACCTTGTTTTCTATTTTACTTTGTTGTCATGAAACATCTAAATATGTTATATCTGTAATATGTGGTAACCTTTCTCCCATAATAACACAAAGCTCATCAATGTTCAATCACTGCATGGGTATGCTGATGCCATCCAGGTCAATGTCAATGTCAATTTATTTATATAGCACTTTAAAAAAACAACCACAGTTGACCAAAGTGCTGTAAAACAAACAGTCAGACAAACAAGAAACATAGGGTACATAAGACAACAGAGGCTAGACGGAGCGGCGTAGTCGCCAGCGTGCCCACCAAGCGTGACACCAAGACAAACAAACAAATTTAAAAAATAACAAATCGCTACATAAAGAAATGCCGTACGGAGCGGCGTACTAGCCAGCGTACCCGTGGCACAAGACATACAAACACAGACATCAGACAAAAATCAACAAATAATAAAAACAACACAGACACTCAAAAGACAAAGTTGGCACAAGACAAAAGATGCCGGACGGAGCGGCGTAATCGCCAGCGTACCCGTGACTCCAAGACACCAAGACATTACAAGACAGACATTTAAAAAGACACAAGATGCCGGACGGAGTGGCGTAATCGCCAGCGTACCCGTGGCACCAAGACATAAGACAGAAAAACAAATAAACAAATGTCAAATACATAATAAAACAAACAAACAAACAGAAAAGTCCACGCCAACTTAGTCCAACGAACCGCATCCAAGCAAGCGTCAGTGCGCTGTCTTGCAATCACTGGGGCTGAACCTCAGCAGACGGTAGGCTATGGCCCGTAGGCTAGTTGACATGAGCCCGTTGGCAAATTGCGTTCACCCGACAGGCACCAGAGATGTGTGTAGGCGCTGTAGTAGGCTAGAGCGACACAGGAGGATCCTCTGCTCTGGTGCTCAGTCATCTGAGAGCTGAGGTGTCAAGCACAAAAATGAATGGAGTATCCTGAGAAAGATTAACTCTTGGGGGGTTGATCTACTCAGCACAACGCCTGCTGGACTTTCATGTTTCTCCCAAGCGGGAGGACACTTTCGAAGAAGACACAAGAGACTCTCTAGGACACCATGAGTCTCATGAAACAGGTCATTCAACATAGACCAGAACCTGGCACGATGCTGCTAGGTCATTCAACAAATGGACTACCTGAACCTGGCACAGAGCTGCTACTTCAGGCACCCCATCCTCCAACTTCAAAAGAACTGACCTTGGTTCTATGGAAACTACAATCATCAGCTGCTAAGGATCCTATTCTAGTAACCCCACTTGGTCCAATCCTAGGATGACCCATGGGGGTCAAGGGGAGGTCTGTAAGGATCCCAATTCTCAGGCTGATGACATTTCTTTCAATCATAATGTGGACTCTTGATTAGCTATGAAAAATGTCACTAGGGCCTACTACATGCAACCTTGAGTAACCTTTTACCTTTTCACATGAGAAACTAGCTTGGAAGCAAGAAATGTAAATACAATGTATTTGTCTTCACTGATACCCACTGAGGAACACAATGGTTTCTGTCCCACAGACAATGTAAATGCAGTGTACGTTGTGATGTTGTATTTGATTAGCACAGAAGGAAACAATGGTATTCAGTCTCACCCATAGCATCCCCCATGTGATCCCTAACCCTTAACCTGTCGACCTCCAAACATGTGACTACTCTCAAATGTCCTTAACCTGTCACAAACTGGGTAACCTATAAAAGGGAAATCAACACATTATTCTGGGAGTTATTCTGCACCCAGATGCTCCCACACAGTAGGTGTGTAGTCTTCAATCCTCTGAGCTGGTAATGTATTTTCATTCTCTGACTGTTTTGCACGATAGCCTAAGTAATTCCTTTAACCTGTTGAAGTAACTTTCACACTATGCATTTAGATGTACTTCTGTAATGTGCTGGATGAATAACTTGAACCTGACAAATAAATTGTTATGCTCTGATCCGCATAGCCTTTCTATGTACTTATAGACCAGAGTGGTAGTTATAGGTAACGGTGTTGGCACAATGAATGACTAGGATTTAACTATCGCCGCCGTAGAAGTTAAATCAACTGAAGAAGTAAACTACAGCAGAACTGACTATTGTACCGGGAGATAGCGATGGGCAGTTCCCCAGTGGGTGGTCCGTGCGAGACGGCCTCACCTTAGTTCAGCCTGAGCCCTCTAACATAAGGTTTTGGTAGACCAGGCGTATCACACATTGGGTTTCAGAGTATTGCAGCTCAAAGCGGCCCGAGTCAGCACTGTAGCCTCTGCCTTATTTCAGAACTGGGACGAGTCATTGTGTTAGAATGGGAACTGCCCGAATAAAACGGCCGAGGATGACACCCACAAACATTATTCCTAGACTAAACGAGAGTCATAAGAAAACGAGTTAGGCATTCTCCTTAAACAGCTAATATTGTGGGTTTATCAACCTACTACGGTTAGTGACTTTACTTTAAACTGAAACTTTCCATATTCAGCGGAGTCAGATTTATTAGGTTTTACAGGGGTTTGTAATCAATTAATATTTTCCAACAGTGCGCGGATGCTTCACGAATATTTCCTTCGACCGCTTTCTGTTCCCTCATTGGTTCAGAAAAGTGACGTCATTACAGGCGAACTCAGAGCCCATTTATTCTGTGGAAAACTTCAGAGATCTATTCATAATCTAGTTGCTTGATTCTATACACCTGTGGAAAGGGACCTGATGAAACCCATGAATACATGATTAGACTTTTACTTTCTGAAGCTGGCACTTTCCACCTCTGCTCAGGGAGACACTCTGACTGTGACTGCCAATCTTAACCTGGATGACACCAGCACCCTCCTGCTACTGTTTGCAGTCACGGAGCATCTCCACCATCATGTGGAACTCCCGGGCCTCGCCAAGCACCCACTGAAGTGGTGTCCCTGGGGAGAGGCACAGACGTCGGGGTGGAGCACACACAGTGCTGGGGTGTGTGTCTGTGTCTGGAGCTCCGGCGCTGGGCTGGTAAGAGATGAGGTGTGTGTGCCTCTCAGTGAGCCTGAAGCCCACAACCGCTTCATGACTGTACAGTAAGTTCCTTTTTGAAACCTGGTGGAACTCCTCTGGTGTTGGAACTGTACATTTTTGTTTTTGCACGTTTCACTAAATTTAGTGTATAATCCACTCTACCACGCTGTGCATCTCATCTTGTCTCAGATGGAGGTCAGCTCTCTCAGGATCACATCCAGAACTCGGAGATTACTCCTGGGCTGGGTTATGCGGCACGGTACCCCCGACAAACACATACTGTATACGGCTCTGCTTTCTAGAGCACATAATGCCCCCCTACTGCCACCCTCATGGGTGTCCGGCTCGGAGGTTGGCGCTCCAGCTAATTGTGTATCATGCTCTCAGCAGGAGTCACCACCCAAGGCGCTGTGGAGGGGACAGAGAGAATCTCCTGCAGGACAGTGTACTGTAACCAGTGTAAGACTCACACAGTATGGCCCTTCACTCCATATAGAACCATGCAGGCTTTTTAAGGGGTTTCTTTGAACCTTCAAAATGTTTTAAAGAACCATTTAAGGGAGCCATATACTGTATGAAGCATGCAATAAAGAACCATTTTTTTACTACTGCACAAGGTCCATTGCTGATGTGAGGTTTAGTCAGGTCCAGGCTCTTAGCCATTGATACGAAGTCCCTTTGGTCATCTGAATTCTCACTCAGTCCACATAAGGACAGCATTTGTATATTAATTTATGGTCATTATGGTTTAGTCATTACAGCGGCCAAGCGATGTAAATGTTTTCAGAGCGTTTTCAGAGATAACCCAACCACAGCATAACATTCAGTCTCATCATGTCAAGGGTCTGAGATCCTACCGAGGGCAGACAGGCTTGCTGGATCGCCATGGGAACAGTGGTGAATCCCTCTGTCAGCACTACTCTTGGGAGACAAGTCGTCAGCTCACCCAGAGACCCCGACCACACGCAGCTCTCGACCACACACCACTACCGTCTCGCCTGTGCTTCCCAGAAAGGGCTCCCCTGGATGTCAGCTGATGGGAAGATTGTAGGCACGGTTCTGTGTTCATCAGAAGAAGAGTGTGTGTGAGAGTGTGTGTGTCAGTGCGTAAGATCTATAGGGGGGTGTTCCTACAGCTGAATGAATTATGTAATTAGTGTTTAATTGGTGTCTGAATCACACTGTATATACATGCCTATTACTGTAGCACGTGTGTGTGTGTGTGTGTCTATGTGTTTAGGGGGGTAGGCCCCTATATCATTGATTCTTGATTCCAGCCACGTGTCCCCTGAGCTCATGGAGGAGAACCGTCCTCCCTCACGTGTGTCCGCAGAGCCCAGAAACTCAGGAGCACAACGGCAGCACCCAGCCCAGCCCAGCCCAGTCACACACACACACACACACACACACACACACACACACACACAAATAGAGGCACTCACAAGCATACACTGGATATGAAAGCATTAAAATATTCTCAGAGATGATACAGATTTGACATTCAAGGGTACATAAAGCATCGCCTACGCCACACAGCAAGACTGCCTATCACAGCTGATATGGAGCAGAATTTCGCCAGCTGTTTAGACTTTCCTTTTGAGAGCCCTGCCAGTCTTACACAAACACACACACACACACATACACACACACACACACAAACACACGCACACACACACACACACACACACACACACACATACAAGTGTGTGGAGACTCAGGGTACCCCCGTGTGCACGAGCGAGCAGCCAATCTAGCGGAACAGGGAGCCGTCGATGGACGCAAGATGGAGGTCCACCACGCGGAGCGTGAGAGATGAACGCTCCGCTCGACTCGGCTGATGCATTTGCCGTGTAGCGCGTCGCCAGGCCAACGCAGTGATGCGCGAGGGCACTCGCCGAACAAAGATCTCCATTAGCTATCTGAGGGGAAACAATCAGACGGACAAACAGTGGCTGGGTAGAGAGCTGATGGAACAGGCTTCACACTCACACACTCTCTCTGTCTCTTTCTCTCTCTCTCTCTCTCTCTCACACACACACACACACAAAGAGGTAGTGTGGAGGGCTGATGAGGAGGGAACAGGCTTCATTAAGCTGCTCTGTAGCCAGATCCACACCCTGAGTGTTTGTGTGGACAGTTTGCAAAGGAAAACAAGATGTAATCCACCGTGAACGACAGCGGTTGGTTGGACAAGGGAAATGTTGGCTTGTTTAAATGCGCAGATGAATCTGGTTGTTTATGTTCGATTCACACTACGCAGTCTGCGAGCATTAGAATATGGGTCTGCCTCAGTCCCATGGAAATCTACACAACATATTCTGTGAGACATAACTAACAGAGCATGTGCGGTATCCTTTTATGGAATGGAGTGTGTTTTTAATGGAGCTGGTCAGGGAGAAATACTACATACAAATCCTTGGTATACATCTGTTTCACTTAGAACATGGTACAACATTGCAAATGTTGAACACAGAAAGTAGCCGTAAAGCAACTGCCCCACATTATGGAGGGCAAATACTGAATTCTACAGACAGCTTCCGTGAATTGAGACATGAGGACTAATGTTTGCATCATGATGAAAAATCTCTATATGGTCCTTGCTGCCTCTTGTACCTGCTTTTAGCAAATACATTATTGAAGGTATTTCATGTAATATTTAACATACACGTATTCAGAGATGGAATGGAGACTGCAATCAATATTACATTTGTCTGCATTTTTGCCACGTCTCTGTATAATGTATAAACCTCTCATTGTAAAAACAATACACATTTTTTGAATGTTCAAAATGGTATTTGCATGCATATTTAATGGCTTTCCCTTACATGCTGTCTTTTTCATAGTTAGTCGGAGAACATTAGGCCTCTGTATCTCTCGGACATAAAAGCCTGCGGAGAATGGAGGCTGTCGGGGGAGATCACTCAGGAACAATTTGATGCTCATTGTCCCAGGGCCTATAAAAAGCACCTGAGTACAATTTCCTCTGTTTCCCACCAGTCGGGCGGAGCTCTCCCACAGCGTTCCCCCATTAGCACACAGGAGCACAATGCCCAGGGCCACAAGATGGAGCTTTTGTATGAATTTGGACACGAAATGCGATCGCGTGACTTCACGTGTACTGTGGAGATAATTCTCTCCTGTTTAAAGCTGAACACCTAACAACGTGATGGATGGGCAGCATTCTGCAAATGGCTTTCTAAATAGAATATCGAAGAGGTAGCGAATTTGACACACCCGTATCGTATCAATCACCTGCTTAAAGGGATGGTTGGGAGTAATTTCACTCTATGGGTACTTTGCACCATGACCTCGAGCCAAACACCCTCCCAGAAGCTTTGTTCCCTTGGTCCAACACTAGTCGAGTTAACGCTATCAGCCGACTGGCTTAGTGCAGGTGCCAATGGAACCAGTGGTGTATCTTGTGAATTACCCCAGTAATAATGCCCAGGATGGTACCAAACGTACAGTAGTACAAATTAGGTCTGTACTCATAAAACGAGGCATTGGAAAGTTTGTACGTTTATTTGAATAACACTTTAAGCCTGATGGCTTCTACTCTCGGCTGCCACTGCTACCGCTGCGTCGACGTCACATCATGCGCGTGTGTGTGTGTGTGTGTGTGTGTGTGTGTGTGTGTGTGTGTTTGAGTGAGTGAGTGAGTGACTTCGACGCAGCGGTAGTGGAGGGACCTTGGTGCAAAGGACACAAGGGTGAAATGACTCCGCACCATCCCTTTAATTTCAACTCAAGTATGCCACCTGATCTCAACCCACCACCACCACGACACAGCCGGTCCTCCATTGGTGTGGAATGAAGAAGGGGGCTGCACCACTGACTCTATACAGTACAGTCATTGGGCTGCACACATGGATCCTATAGCTGACTCTTGAACCCTTACCAAACAGGCTCTTCTGCAGATATAGCAAAGGCAGCTTCAACTTTACTGTGTCCATTACTGCATCCCCAAACTACACATGCTGGTTGTTCATTGTAAGACCAGCTTAATCAGCATAATCATTAATCACTGCAATATCCTGCAATGAATCACTATGACAGCTGGCCGAATAATACAACAGATACTAATTAGTGGTAACAAGTCATTACCACTAATTAAGTGTTATCAAATGAGTCCATGCAACATCAGCTTATTAACATGAGACAAAGGCCAAGACATCCAACACTGTGAGAGCTGTTGCACTAAATACCCATAATGGTACCACTTTGCTGTACCACAAATGAATGGCAGGATTTTGCTCAGCCATGACATACTCCAAACAATATGGCCTAACCAGAAGTATAAATAGAAGCACCATCTTTTCCCATCTATTAGCCGTGGCGTATAGCCTACATTGATTTGACAAAATGTCTTCAGGTATGAGGCTAATACACGGGGGCAGTTAATTTGGTATTAACAAGGTTTTGTTTCTTTTCATTCAACTTGCACAAAACACTGTCCAGTGGCTTTTACACAATACGGCTAATACACAGGAATTACTGTAAAAACGGTAAAAATCAGTACGCATATAAAGTAGTGGTCATGCTCACCTCCTATAAGTGAATGAGTGAGGATCTCATGAGGAGGATTTTCTGCGGCCGCCAGTATATATGTGACACTCTGGGGCAGAGTCCAGTCCAGCAGCAGCAGCAGGGGCGGCAGCGGCCGGGACCTCTGGGAGTTGTGGTCCGCCTCCAGCGCTGCCCTTCACCTGCTGTTGGCCCGCCGCAGGGTGCACTCGACCGCCCGCGCCAGCCTGGAGGTCTCGTGTACGCTGTGGAGCTGCCGAGGGCCCGGGGGGGGGGGGGGGGGGGGGGCGTGGTGGTGCCTGGTGATGGCAGGTGGTGCGGCTCTCGTCTGGTTGGCATGGCCCCCACCAGTCCAGCTGTGCAGTCCACAGGGGTGGGGAAAAAATGGAAACTGCTGGCAAGACAAGATGGAACGTGGAAAGGGTGGTGAGTCTGGTGACATTCGCTTGGAAACAAGCTGCTTATGAATGTTTGTGATGCAAACTACGTGAAATCATGAATGAATTCATGGATGTCATATTAAAATTGAATTGTAATATCAAGCACTTACTGTTTCATTATTAAGCGTTCTGTAAACAGCTAGATCACTGGCCACTGAATCACTCCTTCACTCCCAAGTTCTGATTCTATTTCGCCCAAGTTGAAACCGGTTGCACATGCTCAGTGTGTTATGGCTGTCGGAAATAAAAGGCTGATCGCATCACCTTGATAAATCACAAAAGACATGATGGAACTTCACTACAAATCCACAATGTTTCTATCAAGGTAAATAAGATTGCCGAAAAAACTCAAAGCTGTTGAAAATACTTGTTAAAGGGATATTCCGCCATTTTTGGAAATACGCTCATTTTCCACCTCCCCTCGAGCAAAACAATCGATATTTACCTTGTTCCCGTTCATCCAGCCATTCTGTGAGTCTGGCGATACAACTTTTAGCTTCAGCCTAGCATAGATCATTGAATCGGATTAGACCATTAGCTTCTCGCCTGCTAGCTTCATGTTTAAAAGTGACTAAGATTTCTGGTAATTTTCCCATTTAAAACGTGTCTCCTCTCAAGTTAGAAAGTGTAATAAGACCAACTGAAAATGAAACCTGGCGTTTTTCTGGGCTGATTTGACATGGAACTACACTCTCATCTGGCGTAATAATCAAGGCAACTTGCAGCTACTGGCACTACTACTGCTTGTTCTCTATGGGGACTATTTTCAGATGCTGCGTACGATATCACTGCGCCTGCAAGTTGCCTTGATTATTACGCCAGATGAGAGTGTAGTTCCATGTCAAATCAGCCTAGAAAAACGCCAGGTTTCATTTTCAGTTGGTCTTATTGCACTTTCTAACTTGAGAGGAGACACGTTTTAAATGGGAAAATTACCAGAAATCTTAGTCACTTTTAAACATGAAGCTAGCAGGCGAGAAGCTAATGGTCTAATCCGATTCAATGATCTATGCTAGGCTGAAGCTAAAAGTTGTATCGCCAGACTCACAGAATGGCTGGATGTACGGGAACAAGGTAAATATCGATTGTTTTGCTCGAGGGGAGGTGGAAAATGAGCGTATTTCCAAAAATGGCGGAATATCCCTTTAAGGCCATGATGGGGAGAGGTGTTCAGAACAGAGACATTTTTGGCAGATGACAATGACCCTGGACGTTTCATTGCATTTTAATTTGAAATATTTATAGAGGTCAGAAATGAGTGGTCATTTTTACCCATCTAGCGTGTCAGCATCTCATGGTTCCCCCTCGTCCACTCTGCTGCCCCTGGTCTGATAGAGGGTCAGCTCCAGCATGCTGACTACTGGACCACACAGGGTCACACAGGGACGGTAGACTTTCACCAGACAGGGCTCGTGTTCACAAAGCTTCTCTTTTGAACACTATCATTATATCCATTTTTTTCCCCCCAAGTCTCTCTAGATGAATTGCAATGACACTTTTTGAAGCGGGGCATCTTTGGAACAACAGATCGAAGCACCGCTGTGCACTTCCATAGCTCTGTTGGACGGTTGCCCTATTTTGTAATTCATCCATGTGAAATTGATAGCGTATCTACAGATAAACAGAATGCCTCAAGCACGTAGTGTGGAGCTGAAGCTCATAGAAAGCTGGAAGGCATCGATCATAACGTGACCATATATAGCAGCAGAGGACACCCAGTACTCATCTCCGAGTGAATCGCCCCGGCTTGCGCGTACAACTATATTTGATGGACATTGTCACAAAGGATCTCGATAGGGGGAGGGTGCATTCAAGGAGGCCAAACAAAAACAGCAAAAGCCAGTCTCCACATATCACAATCTTCATTAGGGCAACGGGAGTCACTTGAGGGAGCTCAATCCAGCTCAGATTCAGTGTTCCTGCGTGGTGCTCATACAGGCTCATACCCCAAGCTATCGCTTTCTCCTGCGACGCTTGACAAGGATTAAAATAAAGGGCAGGATTGATAGGGGTATGATGTGCCAACGTCAGGCCCGGGCCCGACCCAAACCTACTGTATATAGCCCTGGGACTGGAGATCCGGTGAGTGGGACTGAGGTTCGTGTGAGACAACCCTGGAGGTGGTTTTCCATGCAGGCTGCTCGTCTCTGGGGGGAGGTTTAGGCGGGAGGCCGAGTCAGAGGATGCTAATTGGGTCCGCAGACAGCACAGTGCTCCGGATCCCTCTGCTTACTCATCCACACTCTCACCGGTCTGGTAATGAGGATCCTGATCACGACAGCGCATGAAGCCGGAAGTTACCCAAAGGGTTCAAATGCAGGTGGCGCCTCAGCTGGAATAACAAAGACTTGATGGTCGTTCAACAGGATTACAGGAAAAATATTGAACTGATTCATCGATAAACCATGCATGTAATACATTAATATTCCATTGGTTTTTTGGAGACTCTTACCGTCACTCATTTTGCTGCGGACTAGAAACTAGAAGCTCACCGCCCTTCCTCAAGACAGAGGGGGTTCTGTCAGCACACAGCCTGGGACAAACAAACCAACGAGCGCGCACACTCCCGGACCCTCGGTGTCTCCCAGCCTCGTTAAAGCCCTCTTAAGTCTTTCACAGAGATTAAAAAACTCCCCATCACCGCTGCCGCGTTCATAACGTGGCCGCCGTGCGACGAGAGGGACGGGTGTTTTCCGAGGCGGATGGAGGAGGACAGTGGATTAACCTCCGGTCAGTCAGCTCTCCCTCCATAAAAGATTAGCGGGCTCACCTTGACCACCTGTCAGGCGGGCGGAGCGACAACCGTGCCGAACGTAATTACACGCTGCGGCCAAATCTCTACGGAGTCAGCGGAGGGTCAGAAATGAGTTTGGGCGCCGCAGGTTTTAATGCTAACTCGGCCACTCTCCCCCGGGATTAGGAAAGGAGCTTTTCTGTCCTTTTTCACACTTCACAGTGAGGTAAATGGGAAACAAGCTCTGGAAGAAAAAAAAAAGCTTTTTTTGAGAGAAAACTTTCTTTTGACAATGTCCAAAGGCACTATGAATGTGCTATCTTGGTGGACTGATTTTGGTTATGAGCTTCTTGTGAGCAAACAGCCACCAACAGCACCACCACAACTCCACTAATAGTTCTTCCCTTTAGCTGCGTCTCATGGGCCCATCTGTGCTTTACGACTGTTCTGCCTGAGGAAGGTCTATGTGCCTTTTAAATAAATACGTAAATAAGAAAAATATCTGAGTGTACAGATTTCCCAATTCTACTGGCTCGTGAATTCAAACTCCAGCACCTCACCAGATAAGCGGTGTTTTTGCTCCCTTGTGGGTCCATCTGTAACCTACTTCTTCCCTTAACATGTGGCCTCACATACAGTAGTGTTCCACCCATCACTGGCATCACACAGGGGCCTGTTTAGACCTTTATCAGGATCCCATCTCTGTCCCATGTGTTGTGATGGGAGAGAGGACAGCCACCTATTAGCATCTCAGGTAATCTTCCTGTTAACTCTAATGAGACCTCATGATGACACACATTGACATACACACACACACACACACACACACACACACACACACGCACAAACATGTAATGCACCGTTTGTTTGCTCTGCAAATCCAATATTCTATATTTTTCACACATTAGACCAAAATCTGCAGTGCATTCGTTAACCATCTAGGCTTATCTATTCTAGACTCTGAGGTAACGTCTTGGACACAATAATGAGGCAGAGCTGCCAGACTATCAAAAGGAAATGAGTAGCGCTGGTATGTCTAGTGAAATTGTTGATCTAAAGAGGTCACTTAGGTCTTGGTCAATATTGATCCACAGGGAAAGGTAATGACGCTAATTTGAGCTGAATGCCTGAAAACATAGATAGTTAAAGCATCAGTGATTTGAAGAATTTGTTAATGTACAAACTACAAGTAAGCACACATAGCCAGGAGGCTAATGATTATTACAACAAAACAGAAGCCACAAAGTTACCCAAATACATAAAGCCACACACCCCACCCTGCTTCAGGCTGAATACTTTCCAGAAGTACAAACATGTTTTCACCGTCAATAGGCCACAAGTGACTCGCGTGGATGTTCATCTCCGTGGCCACATGCAGAGACGGCAATAATTGCTCCCGGTGTGGAGACGAGCACAAGACGAGCCGAGCCGCTCTCTCTCCTCAGCCTGCCGATAAATCTCCCCAGAGGAAAACATCCACCCAGCCTCCAGGGAGTCCGATCCCTCACGGTGTCTCGATCGATACCCTCTGACCTTTCACCCTCTCGGATGGATCCGCTTTGTGTCGTTGGACTAATGGTGTGCAGAGACCAAAACTGTGATGCAATATAAGAAATACAGTGAGTAGAGTGTTCTGGAAGGTACATTATTAACATCCTTTTGATCCCCTAATCTGACGACTGTCAGGCAGTTGCTCTTGTGAGGGGAGAGCTGCAACCTGTTAGGTGAACGGTCAGTTTTGGCCAGATATCCCTGCGTAAAGTGACCTACAAGAGGAATGCCTCAGGCAAATGTCTCACTCTTCTTCTTTGCTCAAAGAGCTGTCTTAATCTGTGCTTTAGAAACAATGAAAATAAATAAAAAACATTTTTGTCTGACAGGATGCATGCTTTTCTGAAAATTGTATAAGCCTCGACAGACATGTACACTGCACATCATTGCATATTTATGTGAGAATAAAATAACGTTTGATATTGATAAAAAATATTGCTTGATATGTCTGTTGTGACCTGTGTTCCTGTGTTCTAAATTTGAGGGGAAAATTCTGGAGAAAATTCAAAACATTGTTTGTCCCTTTTAAAGCACTAGACCTAAGTGTGACACATACTGTATATGAGTGCAGTTATCCCTATGAAACTCACATATTTGGCCCCAGTAACATTGATGACCTCCCCAAACATAACAGGGAATGATGCAGAATATCTCTAGTTATGTCGTAATCATCAGTATGGTTTGTCATTTATTTGGACAAAGAACTATAAATAGATATTCATGATGTCTTTTTGTTTGCTTGAATGAAAGAAATCATGATATTGGTACAACCAAGATCATCTTGGAAGCAACAGGTGATATGGTGGAGGGAAAGCCATGTCCATTTACGGGAGGAAAATGACTTCTATTCTAAAACAAATTTCACCTGCCTCTACCAATCCCCCCAGAGAACTGGGAAGGTTATGCATTATTAAACAACTTTAACTGTGTTCGGCAATGGGAGTGGACACACACACACACACACACACACACACACACACACACACACACACACACACAGACAGACCGAGATACACACAAATACTCACAAACACAGACAAAAACAGACAGACACACACACACACACACACACACACACATACAGACCGAGATACACACAAATACACACAAACACAGACAAAAACAGACACACACGCACACACACACACTCTCACGTGCCAAAAAGACAGAGGTGCCTTCACCAAGACACACCCAGAAGAGTGATAGAAGTCTGACACCTTGAGGTGTGTTAGTGAACTGCACACTTACCAGCAGATCCACCACATTGCAACAGCAGAGGTTTATCATGTATATACTATATATATATAACTTTAAAAATGTTAACTATAAAGACTATAGTATTATAGTCTTTATAGTTAACATTTTTAAAGTTATAGTTATGGACATGCTCACAAATATACACCTGAATCACTCACTCTGAGGTCCATCAGGGAAGATTATTAAAAAATTATTGCACATTCAATGACCTGTCATTCCTTGTGTAATTCCAATCTTGCACACAAGGTGGCGTAGAATATAAACCTATTCTGGATAAGCTTAATAGTCATCTGCAGTGGGCTAGAATGAAGGTGAAGCCTATAAGTCTAGGAGTCTCTCAATTGTCAAAGTGAAGGTAGTAGATAAGAAGTTTGTTAAAGGGCTAGATAAGGAGGTGATGCCCACAGTTATGGATAAGCCAGTGAAGAGTTTGGGAAGATGGTATGATGCAAGCCTTAATGATAAGGTACAGGTTGAAGAATTAAGACAGGACACTAGGCAAGGTATTATAAAAATTGACAAGTCAGGACTACCAGGTAAGCTTAAGTTCTGGTGTTTGCAGTTTGGCTTATTGCCCACCTTCTACCTCAAAAGCTCTCTAATGAAATGTACATTATGTATCTGCGTTACAGGGTTCACAAGTGGCTCCAGTCTGGTTTGGGTGTCTACGCTTTCTCATTCTGTCCTGCCACCCAAGTAAAGTAAGCTATACAGTTTTACATTTAATTTATTTGACTTTTGGTCCACACATTAATAATAAAAAATAGCCATATGCTTCTGTAACTGGTGTTACCAGTTCAGGATGTAGTGAAGGTAAATATCAACATACACAAATGCCTTTGTCTGCTGTAATAAAACCCTACATTTTATGTCTGTGTTACAGGTTATTCACAAGTGGCTCCAGTCTGGTTTGGGTGTCTACACTTTCTCATCCTGTCCACACACACACACACACACACACACACACACACACACACACACACACACCCACACCAGTTACACTGCCTGGTGTTCATTTTCATGTATCATTGGTGCGCAGATGTTGTATGAATTGAAAGTGAGTTGTATGAATTAAAATGTTAATATTTTTTTTACTGTATTTAATAAAAAGCTTTTAAATGACATCTTGTTTGGGCTGCTCTTAATATCAGTAGTGTATATGAAAATTAAGCCATACAAATACTGACAAGTACTGTTATTTTAACAGTACTAGTACTGTGTACATTTTGTAGAGTACTGTAACTTTACGGTACTACTACTGTGTAAGTATTGCAGTGTACTGTGATACATTAAACAGTTTTTTTTTACGGTAGTTGAAAATGACCGTGAAAAAACAGTAGAATACAGGTAACCACAGCTGCCAGTAGCATACCGTGATTTTACAGGGACATTTTTTACAATGTACATTTGAACCTAAACTATTCAGATTGCAGACAGGCAGACAGACAGCGGTCCCCGATGAAAACATATAGCCTACTTCCTTGGCGGAGGTAAATAAACTAGCCTATAAACTCGTCAGTCAGCCTGTTTAAGGCATATTGGCTGAATGTGCAGACACTTGCAATAGACATATAATACAATATAGTTTTCTTAACCCGCTTAGAAAAGTGCCACGTTGTAAATACCGTTACATGAGTAGTTACACTAGGGAAAACATGGAGATGTTTGGTCGTTTCTAAATTCATCTCTGTTTAGATCCTAATAAACTGGGCTAGCTAAGTGCTCAAGTAGCGCCGCTCGCCAGAGCCAGTGAGTGCACGCATTGAAACGTGAGAGGTAGCCTACAGTAGGCTATGTATCAACTCGTTTTAAGGGAATAACATAATATGAAAAAAGAACGATGAAGTGTTCCTTTAATCAAGACATACATTTTAGCACAGTTCAATAAAGGAAACAATTAAAATACATGATTGAAATCCTGATGATGTTTGCTGGAGGGCTCTGAAGTAGGCCTATCCATAATGTGCATACAGAATGTTATAGATCCATACTGATAGTGATGCATGCAAGTTCTCTCAACACATGATCATTTGGCTTGAATTATCTCCATAGTAAGCGGCCTAACGACATTTGTTCATAAAAGAAAACCAATATGTTCCATATGTACCATGGCATATTATTTTTTAAAGCAACAGTCTATGATTCAGACAGTTGAGTTTCTAAATTGAAATCTGTCATGGGGCCCAAGATTTCTGGAAGCGCCCCTGATGCTACCACTACCTCCTCTTGCTTTTTGGCCTTTTCAGTTGCGCTCTGGTGTGCACCACTTTGGGTGCCACTGACTCTTGCAAATCTTGTTGCTGCAATTATCATCATGGCCACCAGAATGCCCCAAATTGCTCCCACCACTAGATCTTTAACTGATTCAACCCCAACTACTCCTCCCAAAAGTGCTCCAATACAAGCCATCATTATGATCCATGTTGTTGCATTCTGTCCAATAAGGGTATGTATGTCCCCTTGTCCCTGAACTGTCACTTGGCTCTTTCCTGTCAATTCCACTGTAAAAGAAAGAGGACAGGCTTAAAATACGCTGACCTTAAATTCTATGTTTATTGTGATGAGTGACTTTGTTTATCAATGAGGTGTGAAAAATACTACTACTCATACTAAGACTTACTTAAATACCAAAATGGTTTGTTGAAAGTGGAAAAATGAAACTCACAATTTGGAGGTGTCAGGTCAATGCTATCACGTTTCGGTTTTACCATCTCTTGCAGCTCCTCTGCAGTGCCATGTGATTTTGCCCTAGAATAGCTTGGGAGGATATCTCTCATAACGCTCAGACAATCTCCAGAGGTCTTTCTCACTAGATCCTTTATCACCTGCTGCAGGTTGGCAACCTGAGAGTCATTCTGGAGGATGAAATGCTGATGATCACATTTCTCAAGAAGCTTCACATGCCGATCAATGGCAGATTGCTCCACCTCATATTTGCAAACAAACAGCACCATGGTGTATTGCCAGGCCCTCTCTGACAAAAGTTCTATGTGTTGGCTGGCAGCAGTTTGAATCTCCTCATTTGAAGGCACATCTTCCATCTCTGATATGGGCAGCACTAGGATCACGGCATTAGGTCCTGGTAGGCACAAGGATGCACCTTTCAGGATCTGGTCACTTGGAAAATGTGTTTGCTGCACAGATAGACTGTCCCAGCCTGGCGTGTCCACCAGAGTCACAGTTTGTCCTGCCCATGTTCCTTTTTTCCTTATGCACAGTCCAAAGTTTTCATCAGTCTCAGTGCCAATGATTTTATTAGCCACACAAGTCTTTCCTGCTCCTCTAGGTCCCACCAGCAGAATCCTCAGATCTAACAGAGACCCAAACAAAAGAGAAAGCCAAATGTGTTTAGAGATTAAGCATAAAAACATTTAAAGGGAGACACTACACGCAAGAACCCTGTTATTTTATGCACTGACCAACTCTGATTTATTTGGGTGATTCCTATACTTCTATCTAATATATCTCTGAATAATTGTACAGACATTTATCATTCAGAGCTTGATTGATATTGCAATTTATCCCTAAAACATTTTGAACAATTGATCATTAATAACAGTAGGCTAATATAAAATATAACCCTATAAGCTACTTATCACAATATACTGAATATGGCTAGTGACACAGGGAAGGATGTCTGATAATAGAGTGAATTTCTTGTACAGGTTATACAGATTTCTGGTCTACCTAAAAAGTGTTTTGTTTAAATACTGATGCTGAGCCAACCAGTGAGTCCTTTGGTCAGTGATTAAATAACCATTTACCAAAGAGGAGCAAACTGTAAACCGTTTAACATCCGTCCTATGGTGGTCCTAAAGTATAACCCTTAAAACAAAGGAAATCAGATATTGTTTTAACACAAACCATTGGGTGTGATAGATTCTCCATCTGCCATTGTCTGAAAATTGAAGTGGATTATCACATAAAGGCATTCAAGAAGTGCCAGACCTGTGGTGATGAAAGAAGTAACTAAACATTAGAATCATAGTCTCGTTCTCTCCAACTTAGAGGTAAGGACAAGAGGAAGAAGAATGGAAGCTGTAAGTAATGGCCAGGTGGCCCAATTTTATTATAGCATTTCTCAACACAAACAATTAATGCATTGCAGCACATGACTTGGACTAGATTACAGTAACACAGAGCTGAAAAGAGAAAAAGATGTGAAAATAATAAATAATAATAAATGTCAAAAGTTTTACTAAATCAATTAGCCCTATGCTGATAGTGATGACAATGATAACTGAAAGTGGCAATAATCATAAATACTGAACCCATGCATCATTTATTTGCACGCAAATGCATATCAAAGCAAAAAAAAAACCCCAACATTTAACAGCTCAGCTTTTGGGTGACATTTACTTGTGGCCACTGCTTCCCTGTCTTGGTCAAAGCTATCAACACCAAGTGAACATAATTAAGAAACATTCAGAGACCAACAAAAATGAAAACTAGGAACAGATCTACCCACTTGCAATTTGCATTGATTTTAAAAAAGAGAAGAAAACGGAAAGTACCTTGAAGGTAAAAACCTTGAAGTACAGTATACCTTGCAGTTACTCCTCCTGTATCACATCATAAAATATCTCCTTTTGGGTACAAAGTGCAGAGAATGTCTCCTGTTGGGCACAAAGTGTTTGCTGCAGTGCATATAGCCTAAAGAAAAGTTACTTATTGAAAAAATCACACAGTTTGATTTCTACTCCACAGTATATTACGGGTATAAGAAGCTGTAGATGATCATATGATCAGACACAACCAGATAAGAATCAAGATAACTATCAGGGTTAATTGGGCTGGAGTTATGTTAACAGAGTTGTACATATTTTTTGGTAGCTTGTTAGTTTTCGTTTTTATCAAAACTATGGGGATTTCACCTACAACCAAGCCTGTTCACTGTCAAAACCAAAATCACTGACAAATGACAAATCACTAACAAAAACATCACCAACAGATCAGCATTCAAGAGCATTTCACTGGGGTCAAGCAGGCACCTTCCTTCATAGCTGTTTCATTGAATTAGGCCCACAACAACTCCAGAAGACTTAACAGTGGTGTCTAGTATCCCAGACTCATCCCCCTCAACACACTCATGATGGGTCCTCTACCAACAAATACCAACAACAAACCAAACTCAAAAACACCAACAAACAGCTGCCGTGAGCAACAAATATGGCTCAAGTGATTCTGCCTCATTAGTACGGGCTATAAGAGAAGATTATTTTAAGCAAATTCAAAACATCAGTTCCAAAAACCAACAGAAAAGAGTCACTTTACCTCAAAAGTAAAAAAAAAATAAAGAACGTGTTCAGGCATGCTCCAAACAATGGAGTTCAAACCAGTTGCACCCCAATTCCTTCTCTTATCCACAATGTGTCTCAGGGCAATACATGATATATATTATATCCGTTAATTTATAGTAATATGCAAATATCCAATTAACTATGTGAGTTATGAAAATGTCCTAAGCAGCTGTTTATAACTCTTCTCTAAAGGTTTCTCAGAAAATCTGAAAAATCCTAATGAACAAAATGAATAAATTCATTTAATACATATGAATAGAATACAAATCACCATGATTGATCTAGACTAAGTGACATTTGTGTAGAAATGTAGTGACATTATGACTGTCACAACTTCCTGCTTGAATCCATAAAAAGATACATACATAGATACCTTCATCATGCAAAGACAAAACTGATTCAAATTGACAGAAATGTATATTTCAAATAATTTTCACAGTAATATACAGCAGTCCCATAAGTGACTGCTACATGATTTGTAACATAGAAAGATAACAGAAAATTAAAACAAACAAACTTACCTTGAGGCCATATATTTCCTGTTGATCAAATCTTAAGATGGCTGCCGAAGGTGTGACTGATTCAGGTGCCACTTGCCGTCACTGTATTCAGTAAAGCCCCTTGAACCTCTTGAGTACAAAAACAGCATTGTCAAGGATAATTTGATTGGTAATCTACAGGCCTATAATAAAACATGTTTAAAGGTTTTTAACTTACTCATCTCATTACTTACTATGTTGATAGGAAGAAGATGTTGCATACAAAATAAAACAAAACTCAAGACCACATTTTTAAGAATTGGTTTAGATTTGATAGAAAAAAACTTAGAGATACAATCTTACACCGATGTTCTTCATTTCATTAAAAATGGAAACACATAAAAGATCATCTGTCAAGCACAAAGTACTGACTGATGTTCTCTTCAGTACAAAATCAACACAACACACAATCTTATGTTTATCTACAATCTACAGTTGCAACAAAACACTGCATTTTCATTCTCATAATGATGTACTTTTAGATGCACACAGTTTTGTTATGAAGAGTAAGAAAATGTCTGAGGAATAGGAAGTGAAAAATAACCTTTTACAAATAAAAATGGAAATACCTTACCTTCAGTACAGTGCAGTGTCAGTGGACTCATCGGAATGTCCTCTTCTTGTCAAACATAAAATGGGTGCTGGGCGCTTATGGGTGTATCTCACTTGCAGTAGCCTATAACAGCAGTAAAACTGAATGGCACCTGATGATGATTGCACTCTTTACTAAGGAAGAAGTCGTTAAGATCACACGCAGTGCATGGACAGCAGCATTCTGGCTGATCACATGCACCTGCCGCATGAGCTGTGGCCGAGGGAGGACAACTCGTGGGAGACCGGACTGGACGAAGTGTGGAAGTTGGATGAGTGTATGCTGGGCCCCAGGGATGACTTGATGCTCGACTGAATAAAAAGAAGAATTCCTCTTTTTTTGTTTTATTAAATGTACAAAGAACATTATGTCAGCAGCACATCTCAGGGACATGTTTACAATAGTGTTGCTTCACCTCTGTCATTTATCCTTTCTCCTCTCACTTACCCCTTGATGTTGTCACATTCTTGCCCAATATAGGTCTTGTTAAAGGCCCCCTAAAGAGGTTCTTTTCTTAAAATAACGTTTCCAAAATCATTTTGATGGCACATAAACTCTTATAGGGCGAACAGCACTCCTGCCACACTCTGATCTTAGACTCAGGTCTTAGGCTATCACTTGAAAAATTCCCATAGGAAAAGTACTTTAGGACAGGAGTAGTCTACAAATAAATCAAAACACGGTCTCATCCCTTGGCGTAACATACTGACGCTTGGTCATGTAACCCTGGCGTCCTATGGCGACGCTAAGGGGGCCCCCTCTTCGTCGCCTGGCGCCGTAGAGGGTCATCGATAGATTTGAATGCAAATCCCTCATCTTCGTAATTTGACGAAAGGGGGTTAACCATCCAGCGATTTGCCTGGGCTGGAAACATACATTTTCGTGGGCAGAAACCAATCGCTATCACGCCTTTAAAAATATATATATAATTACTGGACTTACAGGACTGCATATTTTCATTATCTGATCACTCAATTACAAAATAATATCTGGATTCAGTCTCAGGCCCCCAAACGTGTCGGAAGTGGAAGGTACCCTCGGCTTAAAAAAATAATAGCCGACTTTTATAGATCTTTATCGATTATGAACCGACTGCATAACATTGCTTCTGGTCATCCCAAGCCTATCCAGGTTAAATGACGTTCTTTTGCAAATAGATGCATTCTGGGAAGCGATGTGTTTCAATGTAAAGGCATCTTAAACCCGCTTTTCCCTCACTCAGACGTTTGTGCTGATTCTTTTCCAATTTTGAGGAGCGATATAAAATATTAAGACTGTACTTTTTTATTAACTTTTATATTTTTGCGCTATTTTGTGCAACGCGTCACTGTGTGCGACGAAGCTACACACCATTGCCCAGCGCGATTCCACGGTAAGTAGAACTGTCAAATAAGCAAGGGAAATTAATAAGCATTTACACGTCCAAAATGAAGTTTAAAAAAACTTATTGTCGTATTTGTTGATGTCGAACCCCACTGTAAGTACTGTATTATAAAGACACTGACATAGTATAACTCTTTGTTGCATCAAAATTAAATGCAAAGTAGCTAGCCAGCTAGCTAGCTAGATCAGCTTACTAGAGCACTTGATGCTAGTTCATTGATCATTATTTAGACTTAGCTGCTACAGATATTTGTGACAACTTACATACTGTATGTGTAACACGTTTGTACCTCATTTATGCACCAGCTCAACATTAACGGTTTGAAGCGGTTCTTGGGCAGTTATTATTCATATTGAAATAGTTTGTATTAATATAGTTTGGTGATCTATTTTGATTTGTTGTTCTCTTTTTCTGCAGGTTCCTTTATCCCTCTCCTGCAGCATAGTATTATTCAAAACATAACACAGAAAAAGGCACTTTTAAGAGCCACGTTTGTCTTGTATCTTGTTCTATCTACTATTGTATTGTGTTCTCTCTCTCTCTCTCTCTCTCTCTCTCTCTCTCTTGCTGTCATACTCTCTCCCTCTCCCCTTCTCTCTCTCTCCCCCTTCCTTCCCCCCTGAGTGGTGTTTTTGTTTGTCTGTCTTGTCTTCTGTTTGTCCCTGTGTGTGCCATGTCTGATCCTGAGTTGGCCCGTGTCCTGAAGGAGATGAATGACCTTGTTGGTCAGGCTGAACTTCAGGCTAACCTCCAAAACCTCCAACAGCTTGTGCACCAGGAGGCAGAACCAACTACCAGTCAGCCTTCCACCAGTCAGCCATCAAACGGAAGGCAAGATGTTAGATGGATTAAGAGGGACAGTGATGGGAACATTATTTATGGCATGCCCAGATCATCCCGAAAACAAGCAGGTCAGTTTTTGTTACCTTCATGAAAATTAAAATGTAGACTTTTATCTCCAGATCTAGTTTTACATCTTGGAATGGTTTGTAACATGATCACAAGTCATAGGTCTGAATTAGATCATATCTGAGGTTGTTATTACATACTTGTGCCTAGCATCAATGTCAATGTCAATTTATTTGTATAGCACTTTAAAAAAATAACAACAGTTGACCAAAGTGCTGTGACCCGAGCATCAGGTAAAGTTTGTGTTATTAAGTGTAAAAAACAACAGCTTTTTTCCCTACAGCAGGCCCCAGTCACAGCCAGAATCGGAAGACTGGTATCTCGCATGTCAGGGCTTCAGAAACCAGTGGGGAAGTAACCAGCGACTTTCCTTCCGTTACTGCGGGTGTGTTCTTTATTTTGACTCCACTGGTTCAAAACACTATGTTAATTTATTATAAAATGCCCATTGTTCAATGCCATTCTCTTTTGTTATGATGAACTTCATTTTTTCAATATTTTGCATTGTCTTACAGTTTTTCACAATTGCTAGAACACCTTTTTCAGAACTCTTTACCTTTTTCTCAAAACTGTGAACACAAAACTCATTTCTCAAACTACATTCTCGAAACCCTTCAATCTTGTTGCAAAACTGAACAATCACCTCAAAACACTTTTAACTTTGCTCAAAACTAACTAATGGTCTCAAATCATTGAACACATCAGGCAAAACTACACTCCTGCAGAGCAGTGATAAGACAATACACCAAACAATGGAAGACACAGTTTTCAGGGCAGGGTTTATGGCTCCTGGAGGAATTGTATTCATTCTAATTTGAAAAATAAAATATCACAATAAAAATAAAGAATAAGGACTTATATCACTCTCTATATATCCTCTAGCCTATACTGTATGAAGATATAAATCAATAGTTTTGTAAGTGAACAGAAAGACAGGCCAATACTGTACTGAATATGATTACTGTGATGCCACAGACTCTGATAGTACTGTAAGTATGCAATACTGTAATATTGTATTGTGCCTAAATTTAGACTTACTTGGACATACTGATAACTCAGCTCTTTCACTCTCTCAGAGTTGAGCTCAAAGGGTAGTAAGTGTGTAACAGTGGATGTTCAGTGATTACTGTACTGTATGATAATGGACATTCATCCTCTTCCTCCTACCTGCACCCTCCTCTTCCTTGTACCCCACTTCTACTGTAACACACACTTGTTGTCCCCTGCGTCTCTGTCAACTCTGAACTGACTTATATTGATTGTCACATCATTAGACAGAAGTGTTATCAATTTTGAGTGGTAGTGTTCAAATAGAGACAACTGTGCACTAATTGTGTTCAACTTCTGCATGGTTTGGTTATCAATATAATTAAGAAGTGCATCAGAATGCACAATGTGTTCACAGTTTTGCAAAAAGGGTTAATGAGTTTGGTAAAATGGGTGAAAGTGGGTGAAAGTAGTCTATGGTTTTGCCAAAAAAGGGAATAATTCAATAAATGTGTTCAGGCATTTGAGAATTTGATTCAGAGAATGGGGTTTAGTGTTTGAGCAACTGTGAAAAACTGTAATAGAGTCCTTCCTTCAAGAGCTTCGTTCACTGGGTGAGGACATAAATGAGGATGAAACACCACCTCAAGCCTCAACAGACTGGGCAACCCGAAAGAGCCTCATTTCAGGGTGGTGGGCGAAAGAGAGAATCCGGCTGGTCAACATCATGGTGGCTCGACAACATGCGGCACCTCAAATCTGCCAACATTGTGGAAATGGTCCAGCTGTTATCCGTTGTTGTGACTGCCGACCACACCCATTCCTCTGTGGCCAGTGTGATGTCAGGGTCCACCGAGGTCAAGTGTTCCACAACAGGGATTCGATGACCCATGCCATTTTTAATACGTTGCCTCCCACAACTTGTGTTGTGGAGAGGGTTCTAACCCAGTGTGGTAAGTCTGGTAGTTTTTGAAAGTCACATTCTCAGACTTAATAATTCCAGATATCAACTGGAAAACGGAACACTGTTTTCTGATAGGTTGATGAAGCCATCAAGCACATCTGGTTTTAAAATAGTTGCCAGTAAGTAAATATGTTATTCTTTGATCGTCATCCATGGTTTTTATTTATTTTTTCTTTCAAGAGCGTCTTGTACCTTTGGAGATGCCAGAGACAATATGTGGTTGTCTACAAGGATTGTCCAGTGTCGTCGCAGGACAGTCCATAGTTGTGGTCACAATGAATGGTAAGAGGAACTTTATCAATGAGTGGGGGTCACTTCTGTAGAAGTAGCTGCAGAATTTCACCCACAGCTATTTGATGATCATACCCTATATCTTTCTACTCCTTCTCAATTTCTGTTTCAACCATGCACATATATGAATCATGATTATGTTGCATTCATACATGTTACATTGTGGAACACATCCAGAAATTGTCTTTATCATGGATGAAAATCCAGAGGTGTCAATAGGTTGGGCGCTGGTTAGATTGGCTGGGCCCACGTTTGTGGAGAAAAACAATGAACCTTTGTTTGAATGGGAATAGTTACAGTAATTTGGCTGACAAAAAAGTGCCCTACATAAAGTTTGTGGAAGTGTCCTCCTGATCCATCCTTATTCAAAGGTTCCCATATCAGAATTACACAGTTTGCATCTGTCAGAATGAACTGTAAGTATTCCCTTCTTTTTCCAGGGAGATATGATCTCAGATTACCTCAGATGAGATGCGAGGAATGTGAAGCTACGTGGAGTCCTGGAGTGGATGACCTGGTCCGAAATGACTACTGGCCTGCCACTTCTCACTATTCAACAGTGTATGCAGCAGATGTCCTTTTTTCTTTTGAAGAGCTGAAGATGGCAGCACCAGGGATGTCTAGCCAAGCATTTCTTAGAATGCTAGATCAACGTACTGTTCGTTTTGGCCGTGTAAGTATTTATGGTAATAATTGAGTAACTCAAGAAATAAGACTATGAGGGCACAATATTGAAAGTACACAGGAACATTTGCACTGTTTAGGAAAAGTTGTGTTAAATTTAGACCCTTTATAAAGAACCATACACTCATGTTGTCAGACATGCAGTTTCCACTTACAGTTTTTCACAATTGCTAGAACACCTTTTTCAGAACGCTTTACCTTTTTCTCAAAACTGTGAACACAAAACTCATTTCTCAAACTACATTCTCGAAACCCTTCAATCTTGTTGCAAAACTGAACAATCACCTCAAAACACTTTTAACTTTGCTCAAAACTAACTAATGGTCTCAAATCATTGAACACATCAGGCAAAATTACACTCCTGCAGAGCAGTGATAAGACAATACACCAAACAATGGAAGACACAGTTTTCAGGGCAGGGTTTATGGCTCCTGGAGGAATTGTATTCATTCTAATTTGAAAAATAAAATATCACAATAAAAATAAAGAATAAGGACTTATATCACTCTATATATCCTCTAGCCTATACTGTATGAAGATATAAATCAATAGTTTTGTAAGTGAACAGAAAGACAGGCCAATACTGTACTGAATATGATTTGTACTGTGATGCCACAGACTCTGATAGTACTAAGTATGCAATACTGTAATATTGTAGTGTGCCTAAATTTAGACTTACTTGGACATACTGATAACTCAGCTCTTTCACTCTCTCAGAGTTGAGCTCAAAGGGTAGTAAGTGTGTAACAGTGGATGTTCAGTGATTACTGTACTGTATGATATTGGACATTTACGCTATGTCTCTTCTGTAGTCTGAATCTTTGGATTATTGACGCCACAGAGAAACCACTGATGTTGGGTTGGACCATAAAGTCCTGCTTCTCTCATTGGCATTCCATGAACCAGAACATGGTCAATGATTGTTGCCCAAATATCATCATTTACAGTATTGCAACTCTTGGGACTCTCTGTCTTTCTCTTCATCCTCTTCCTCCTACCTGCACCCTCCTCTTCCTTGTACCCCACTTCTACTGTAACACACACTTGTTGTCCCCTGCGTCTCTGTCAACTCTGAACTGACTTATATTGATTGTCACATCATTAGACAGAAGTGTTATCAATTTTGAGTGGTAGTGTTCAAATGGAGACAACTGTGCACTAATTGTGTTCAACTTCTGCATGGTTTGGTTATCAATATAATTAAGAAGTGCATCAGAATGCACAATGTGTTCACAGTTTTGCAAAAAGGGTTAATGAGTTTGGTAAAGTGGGTGAAAGTAGTCTATGGTTTTGCCAAAAAAGGGAATAATTCAATAAATGTGTTCAGGCATTTGAGAATTTGATTCAGAGAATGGGGTTTAGTGTTTGAGCAACTGTGAAAAACTGTAAACAATTCTGAAAAACAGGTCATTCTGAAGACCTCAAATTCAAATAGATTGGCTACAGACTTTGACATCTTCTCCCCAATATCATTTCCTGATCCCAGAAGTGTTCCCTTGGATTAATGGGTCTAATATTGCACAGGCTTACTTCTTAACTATAGGAAGCTGTTGTAGCCCTCTTTGTGATTAGATTTAGACTGAATGTCACACAATATCCTCTTTGTATAATGGACACTAGTGTATAGTGTACGAGTGTTTACATATTATTTATTTCCTTTGATATGTATTCTCGAAATTAGTACAAACATCCTGAAAGGTATCAAAAGAGCATTTTACTTCGGTGTACAGTAGTATATTCTTTAATTTGATCTCTTTTACTGTTGTCTTTTGTTCTCTTTTACTGAACTCTTTTTAAACAGAGCGGAAAGATCACAGCAGACACCTTCCGGAAAAGCTTCATTGAGTGGGAGGCTGTTAGATTCGAAGTGGACAAATTATGCCGGAAAGATTACTTTGACTGTCCAGCGTGCAGCCCAGACATGCTTGCGGTATCTGTTGATGGAAACCGCAAGCACTACAGATTCAACAGTGCAGCAAGGTACTTACAAAATCCGGTGTTTGTGACGCTTCATTACTTTGAAATAAACTGCTGTGAATCGAAAATCATATGACTATTTAAAGTTAATATGTATATCTTTTACGTAGATCGGAGGAACAAGCCGTCTTTGATGGTGTGTTCATTGCGAATGATGATGAGGTCGGAAGATTCGTGGACTATGTCCATGCCTCAACCAGCCATGTAAACTTCCACAATTTCACTATTTTACCTATAAAACACCACGTCTTTACAGTTTGGAAAAGTTTGGACTGTAAACCATCTTCCATGTTTAAGGTCTCTGGAAGAGGTGTCTGTGGAGGGCAGTGGTCAGCGGCGCGTGAAACGTCTAAGAAGTCCTCAGGAAAAACAGACGAGGAGGGCCTGGAACTTGCGGTCTGCCGTCATGGTGTTCTCCTCCGTGCCCTTAATATGTTTCGAGGTGAAATCTTTGCCTACCCCCTGTACCTCCAAAAGCAAATGTCCCACAAGCAAGTGACATTTTTCGCCATGGATGTGGCTTGCAAGTACTGGCCTTACCTGCGGAGAGTTACAGAGAAATGCCCAGAGTTTCAGGATCTCCTGACCATGAGGCCATTTCTCTCGGTTTTTCATGCCAAAGCTCACGATTTCAAATGTGAGGTAAGAAAAAAATATTGTCCATGAGATTTTCTTTCCCTGAAAAGCTGCATAAGATTTTTGCCACTTAGGTTTGGTTTTCTTTTGTAAAGGTGAAATGGAGTGGAGCGTATCAGGAGGGGGCTGGGTCGACTCTTGGGGAAGAGGTGGAGCAGTGTAACGCCTTCCTCTCGAGGATTGCTGTCACGACAAAGCACATGTCAAAAGCAGGTAAGGTACATTTGAGCTTTGAGCTACTTTGAGCTCATGCATACTGTATATGCTGGCTCTGAAAATATAAAGCTCTGAATATGCACACAAATTGATGATCAATTACAATACCATCATCCTATTTTATTAGAAGTTAAGATAATAAGGAGGGGCAGTGTGATCAAAAACATGTACTGTACTGTTGTTGGTTGGGCATACAGTACCATACCATACTTGCCTGCTGTTCCACATCAGAGTTCCATTCACCTACTGTCCTGCCATACTAGTGCTTTATGCCATTTGCCTACTGTCCTACACCACTGTCTCATGCTACTTCACTATCCTGTTCTATTTACCTATTAACCCAGCAGCCGGTTGCACCAGCTGAACATAAGTTCCATCTTAGCTTAGTTCGAACGTAAACTGGCGCTACGTTGAGGTTTACGAGCTACTAAAATAGAACGGGTTGCACCAAGCAGTTTCAACGTAAGGCTGGGATTATACTTGCCGTTAGACCAAGCGTAACCGTATGCGTCCGTGTGCGACCTGCTGTGTCCTGTGTACAGACTCGCTGCAGCATTACGCACCTTACTGGAGGTCTTCACCAGGGGGAGACTAGTAGCCTAATATCAGATGTGGATGTGGCCATGTGCCATTGTTTACTCTCATGATTGCCCCCAGCTTTGATGTCGATAATGCATCTTGCAGTCACTTTGTTTTGGCAATGATCGCCCCCTACTTTCTTGTCAGTATTGCATCTCGCGGACGCGTCGTGTTCGCTTGCGACGACGTGCACGACCGACGCACCAAACGACCGCAAAATACGCGAGGCAGCCATGATGCGTACACGAACGCGTTGTCTACAGCAAGTCTAAACGTGCCTTAACACTAAGTTATGACTTAAATGACACACTAACTTACACCACCCTTTCCCTAGGTGTAAGTCCCATCGTAACTATTTTGTTAACATGGTTTTCTCATTTAAAGGGTGGAAATGTTACATTTAACAGAGTACAAGCCGAGAAGAGTTACATACACGACACTTACACACTTTAGTAGCGATGGTGCAACAGAAAAAGATTGAAACAAGTTAGTTTCAACGTAAGGTTAAGACGCAACTTACACCTAAACTTACGATCGACCTTACGTTCGACTGGTGCAACTGGCTGCAGGGGTGTCAGACTCAGACTCAGGCAGTGGGTCTGTTGAGACCTCGTGGGGGCCGTCATGGTCATTTTTCTGTGTGGGTAATAGATTGTTGTTTGATGATATCCTCCTTTACTATACCCAGGTATAAGCAAACAAGTACAGATCATGTACTGCTGTCATATACTGGTCTTCTCATGTCAGTTTTCTCGGCATCTTAGTTTGTAGCGCTAATCATAGATATGTTGCTTATTGCACATTATCTTTTGGCTCTAACTTTCCCTTCCTACCCAACACATCTGGATCACATGAATCCTGCTGGCGGGACGGATCTGGCCCCTTGGCCTTATGTTTGACACCCCTGTATTAGTTATTCATGGGACAATAATGAAATGGCACATGACTGCAGTGTAGTCTGGACAGTTTCTTCTCCTACTGCTACTGGAAAGAAGGTTGACAATATCATATTTTTTATTTTTGCAGGACGCATAGACATGCTGACGGTCATGGCCATGCGCTGGAACCAACAAAAGTTTGACAACTTGGCTTCCACCCTTGCCCGCCGATATCGTAAGGTAAAGAGACCAGTTATGCAACACGCATAGGATAGCAATATCGTACAATAAAGTGGCATATTATCACAAAAATATTGGGAGGACTTCCCCAGATATTCTTCAGTACAATGGAATATACAGATGGTTACAGGTAGTGTCAAATGCATTTTTCAGTGTCTTAAATGTCCATACCATATAAACATACACACACACACATATATATATATATATATATAATACATACATACATACATAAATACATACAGTACATATAGTCCATGTATAAAGGCTGTATATGTAACCAGTTCGTATGTGGTTTTCTTATAGTGAAGGTACTTTACATTCCTTCCTTATCAACAATAGCCAAAGTTGTAGGCATTTCCCTCATTGTCATTTGTCATTTGTGTTTGAAGGCCACAGTAGCCTTGCAATGCCAGTTGCATAACAACAAATGGTACTCTGAGATTTCATTTTTGAACTTTGAACAAAGTGTCTTATGTATGACATAGAGAGTAGTATGCAGGACCAAGTGTGCCGCATAAAGGAGTAAGTGTGTTGCAGAATTGCAACTAGAGTGCAAAGCAGCACTTTTGTTTAAGGTATAGGTAAATGTGTTTGAGATATGGCAACAAAACTTCAAGATGTGTTACTTTAGTCTGAGCATGGGTCTATAGTGTTCTATAGTGTTCGAGCAACGGGCAAAAACTGTAATGAATATACAGAATAAGCCATCACTTACCAGGAAGAGCAAGGGAGCCAGCGCACTTTGACCTCTGCTGCCTTCCCCTGCAGAAACACACACACACACACACACACACACACACACACACACACTTAATACATTTAGGGAAGTTACTGTAATGATGTACATAACCATTCAAATATTGTTTTCACATAGCTCTCTACACTGGTGTTCTTACTTGAGACATAATTTACTTGACAAGAGTACTTATGTATTTTCTGTAAGCTATATAACAAGAAGAATGTGTTATGGCATTCCATTTGGATTGCTTTTTTGTTTAGGATTTGCGGTATGTGGCACTTGTAAAAGGGATACTTGACAAAGGTTGATGACTACTGTTCAGTGTTACCATTTTGTCACACGTGGATTGAAAGATGAGCCAGACATGAGTCAAGAGAATATCAGACAGCCTAATGAAAAATATGGTTCTACATCTTACCTCATTCATCCGTCTTTCCAATATTTGGTCATATGGATAAATGGTCTGTCGACTGCATTTGCAACCTTAAATGACAAAGGCAAAAAACAAACAAACATAAACAACAGATCAATAAGTAAAAGTACATATGGTGATCTTGGGGTTTTCCAAAGAGTGGTGGTGCAGTCTATGGTTATGTTGTTATGGTTATGGTTATGTTGCTTAGTAGACGCCTCTGTCCAAAGCGACATACAAACAAAAACAATACAATAAGTAAGGGATAATCAACGACGCGCTGTGCGTTTATAGGAAAATAATGCACGTTCGAAGTGGTAATAAGGACCCGACGCCGCAGGCGGAGGGGACTTTACACTTCGATAAGTGCATTATTTTCCTATAAACGCACAGGGCGCGGAGTTGATTATCCCGCTTATACCACTGCTACTATCATTTTCGTTTATATTGCCGCTGTCTTAGATACAACGTTGCTGTTTTTACCGTTACATTCACATTGGCGAATTGATATTCAAGTGTAATAAGCCCAAAAAAACGAACTACTTCATAGCCGTGTGGTATATAGAAAAATAATGCACGTTCCAAATAGCGCATCACAATAGGAAATTTGACCAAGCAGTGGTATAATCAAATTTAGCAGTTGATCAGACTAGTGTCGACTAAAGAGAATAGCAACATAAACAATAAACAGTATCCATGTAAGCAAAGGTAATGAAAATAAACAATGACTAAATAGGAGAATAAAATAAACAAGTCACTCAATCAATTATATAATAACAATAACTATGGAATAATGAGCAATAATAAAAACAATGTCAATTTAATCAATGGCCTAATAGAGACAAAGGAGAGAGAAGAGGTACTGGTGTGGCATTTTGATAGGTTGGGTTTGTGGAACGATATCAAGTTCCTGTAAGATTTCTGTGTGTTAGATAGAAAATTGTGTGAGGTATTTTGCAAAATGTGTGTTAGGCAATAGAAAGCTGTGTCAAACACTGACAGTGTATGGTGTATTTGTTATGGCAGATTTGTTGTGGGGTTATGGTGTTAGAAGACATGTTTAGAAAATTGTGTGACAAGCAAAGATTTAGTGTGTAAACAGTTGAAAAAAAACTATAAAGGGGGCTACATGTGAAACACCCTTACACCCAACACACATGGGGTGCAAATAAAAGAAACATATACAGTATACACATGGGGTGCAAAGAATGCCTACTTACTTTTTGATTTCTTCTTTTTGCCAAGGGTGGAGGGTGGGGCAGATTGAGTGGCACTTGTGCCTGCGGCTGAGGGTTAAGGTGCAAAAGGTTAAGAGTGAGAAGGTTAAGAGTGAAGACCACTGAAATATTCCTCATGTCCACCTCTCGGTCTTAGCCCAGTCCTTCATTCACAATAGCCACATTTACATGGAGAGTTTTTTTTGTCATTCCAAATTTTGTGCTGTCTGTTTACATGGGGTACAATTCTATATCGATCAGGTGCTTTCAAGCGCTTTATAATCTTTGATCGGAATAGCCGTTGTTGGCTACTTTTTTATTGGGAAGCTAAAGCAGTCAATCCGATTGACCGTATACATGGGTGTTCATTCAGAATAGGAACGGACTACACCACCTCTTCCATTCCGATTAAAATTCTGATCGGATCAGGAATTTTCATTCCGATTGAGGTGTTTATATGGCGATTTGTATTCCGCTGTTATTCCGTTTCTAATTGGAATAGAAGTGTCCATGTAAACGGAGCTACTGGTTACTGTACTGGTTTTTGTCTAGCTAGCAGAATACAAATGTGTATAAAACAATTTTTTTTTAAAAAAAAATAGGCTTTTATGGTAAGACAAGCATGAAAGGGTTGACATCACACACTGCACTCATACTGCCAAGGAAATTGTAACGATTATAAGATTACTTACTTCGTCTTTTCCTTTGTCGAGGTTGGATGGATTGGCCTGGGGTGGATGGTGGGCCTGGGGTGGATAGTGAGGCTTAGGGTGCAAGGGGAAAACGTGAAGAATGATATATTCAGAATCTTGGAGGGTGGTTTAATTAATTACAGTCACAATTGCTAGAACACCTTTTTCAAAACTCTTTACCTTTTTCTCAAAACTGTGAACACAAAACACATTTTTCAAACTACATTCTCGAAATCCTTGAATCTTGTTGCAAAACTAAACAATCACCTCAAAACACTTTTAACTTTGTTCAAAACTAACTAATGGTCTCAGATTATTCATACATCAGGCAAAATTTGACTGCACAGCAGTGATGAGACAATACACCATACAAGTTTTCAGGGCTGGATGTATGGCTCCTGGAGGCATGCTTATTCATTCTAATTTAAAAAATATAATATCACAAGGAAAATAAAGAATAAGGACATATATAGAAATAGTTCTGTGCGATACTACGGTATATATCGTTGTACGACAGAAAAATGTCTATCGTACGATACAGTGCTCTACCGTTTATATCGTAATTTTAACGTGTGTGGCTGTGACTGCTCAGATAATTTAACTGTGCGTTGCCGCTTCTCGCAGCGGGCAACGTAAACTTGATTTTCTGACTCGGGATGGGTGGCCAGTGAACGCAGCTAATAGTAAACAAATAAAACATTTTTTGAAGTTGGCATAAAGACTAGTGTTGCACGGTGCACCGATACCAAAGATCCTCCGCTTTAACCCCCTCTGCCGATACTACTAAACTATTCCAATACCCTGACATTAAAAATGTCACAACAGCTAATGTTGTGCTTATTACTGTAGCTGTGTTCTTCTGAAGAAACCTAACGTGCGGTGCGCGCAAGGCAGGTCTCCCCTAAAAGCAGCCTGTGGCTGTGCGTCTTTTCCCCCTCACACACACTCGTATGCGCAGCAGTGCTATTACAGTTTTTCACAGTTGCTCAAACACTAAACCCCATTCTCTGAATCAAATTCTCAAATGCCTGAACACATTTATTGAATGATTCCCTTATTTGGCAAAACCATAGACTACTTTCACCCACTTTTACCCATTTTACCAAACTCATTAACCCTTTTTGCAAAACTGTGAACACATTGTGCATTCTGATGCACTTCTTAATTATATTGATAGTGCACAGTTGTCTCCATTTGAACACTACCACTCAAAATTGATAACACACTGATGTGTTCAATGATTTGAGACCATTAGTTAGTTTTGAGCAAAGTTAAAAGTGTTTTGAGGTGATTGTTCAGTTTTGCACCAAGATTGAAGGGTTTCGAGAATGTAGTTTGAGAAATTAGTAACTACACAATAATAGGCTAATATCAAGTTGATTTGCTCACTTGCATCTCTCAAATGTGTGTTGCTAACTTATCTATGGGATTTAGATCATTTAGGCTTACCATTGGGTTTTAACGTCATTTAGAAATAGGGTATGCAATCTCTTAGAAGTTCTATGATCCCAAAAAGATTGTCTTCAACTTGTTACATTTATTTTAACATTTAACATATCATTTATTTAATCTAATGATATAGAAAACAAGGAATTGCACCTCTGATTGCATCTATATGCATTATGCGCAACTATTCTGTAACTGAACAGAAAAACAGACCGTTACTGTACAGAATATTATTTGTACTGTGAAGCCACAGACTCTGATAGTAAGTATGCAATACTGTAATTGCTACTATACATTGTGCCTGAATTTAGACTTACTTGAACGTACTGATATCTCAGCTCTTTCAATCTCTAGGAGATGCACTCAAAGGATAGTAAGTGTGCAGTAACAGTGGACTTTCAGAGATTACTGTACTGTATAATGATGAACATTTACACAATTCCTGTTCTGTAGCCTGAATCTTTGGATTATTGAAGCCACAGAGAAACTGCTGATGTTGGATTGAACGTGAAGTTTTGCAACTCTAGGGACTCTTTGTCTTCCTCTTCATTATCTTCTGCCTACCTGCCCCCCTCCTCTTCCTTGTACTGTACCACACCTCTAACACACACACTTCAACTCTGAACTGACTCATATTCGTTGTCACATCATTAGACAGAAGTGTTATCAATTTAGAGTAGTAGTGTTCAAATGGGGACAACTGTGCGTGTTCAACTTCCGCCTGATTTGGTTATTAATATAATCAAAAAGGGCATCACAGTGCACAAATGAGAATTTGATTCAGAGAATGGGGTATGTGAAAAACTGTAAAAGGGGTGAAATTCACATATGCAACTTGTTTTATATTATGCACGGATTACAAAAAACATGGGACACATTCACAGATGTGGTGCAAGGTGAGATTACTTACTTTGTGTTTTTGTGAGTGGTAGAGGCTGCGGGTCTATGGGGAAAAGGGTTAGGGTTATAATTTCCTGGTCTGGGGGGGTGGTCTGGTCTTGAGGAAGGTGCTGGTCTGGGGGGGTGGGCTGGTCTTGGGGGAGGTTCAGGTGTTGAGGAAAGTCCTGGTCTGGGGGGGTGGGCTGGTCTTGGGGGAGGTGCAGGTGTTGAGGAAGGTGCTGGTCTGGGGGGGTGGGCTGGTCTTGGGGGAGGTTCAGGTGTTGAGGAAGGTGCTGGTCTGGGGGGGTGGGCTGGTCTTGGGGGAGGTTCAGGTGTTGAGGAAGGTGCTGGTCTGGGGGGGTGGGCTGGTCTTGGGGGAGGTTCAGGTGTTGAGGAAGGTGCTGGTCTGGGGGTGTGGGCTGGTCTTGGGGGAGGTTCAGGTGTTGAGGAAGGTGCTGGTCTGGGGGTGTGGGCTGGTCTTGGGGGAGGTTCAGGTGTTGAGGAAGGTGCTGGTCTGGGGGTGTGGGCTGGTCTGGGGGTGTGGGCTGGGGTACATCTGTTGTGAAGTTAGCAAAAATGTAAATTCTGTACACATTGTCAGAAAAATCACGGAATCAACGGAAAACACTACAACTCTATACTCACATAAAATGTATATCTTACCATCTGATTTGATGATGAAAGCGTACGCCACCATCATGCTTTTTATGATCTCGGTGTTGTTTTGTGTTGGTGGCAGATGCATGACTACATCTGCCACTGTTTTGCCTGTTCCTTTGTTCCTCTTGCTGAGGAACAAGATGGGCTTATAGCCCAAAGCAGAAAGTTTTTTGACCTGAAATGAAACAAAGTAATTAACACATTTACAATTCATTATGTTACTACATTACTACATAAATCACTCAGAGAGCGCAAACCTCCGCGTTTCTTCATTGGGTCATATCAGACTTTCCTTGAAAATTTCATCGACATCGACAAACAGACAAAACCAACAAACCCCGATGAAAACATAATTGAAATGGTATCTTTGTCCCGACGCATGGTGACACGCATAATTGTTGACATTCTGATAATGTCGAGAGGAAGCTGAGACAAATCATGCATGACTGCAAGTGCTTCTTGGCGTTGGATGAGAGTACAGATGTGATGGATGTTACTGTACATCACATCTGTACTCTCATCGTGGACGTTAGGAAATGTCTATACATTCTTCAAAATGGGGTGGAGGCATAAATGCATTGAATATGAGGCTAGTTGTTGCACTTAATGATGGGCCACTGTTTTTCAATGTTGTGCCATTGAATGGTCTTTTATGTGAGCTCTTTGCACTGAAAATAATACTTAAAACTGGTAAACTACTTGTATTTGTTGTTAGGGAGTCTATGTTAAAAATGCATTTGAGTATGAAAAAAATGAAATGAATGTATGTTGGTTCAATAAACATACATACATATACAGTATACACATATTTCGGTCTTATTCAGAATTATTTTGCAGCTTCTCTCATATCAGATGTGAGTGCATCTGTGGCTGTGCGGAAGTGCGCAGCCACACTTGACCCTCTGATGGTGATGATAAAAAATTGTGTCATGAAAGTTGCCCATCCCTGATGTAAATACTGTATGTACTTTGGCCTTAATATTGATTCCCACTCAATTAATGTAGTATGAGCGTTTTTTTTTTAACTTACAGCAATTTGGGCAGAGGCCACCACCCTTGATGAATTGCGGTTTTTTTGGACACCCTGGACCCAGTCCTCATCAATAAGTGCTGCTCTGTTGTTCTTACGCTTAAGGTCAGTGAAACATGCACTGCAGGTTTTTCTATTCGCCTGCTGACGAACCTGGCAGCTTGGACAGGGCCTAAATTTTGGCTTTGGCATTCTGAAAAATACACACACACAAAATATAAACATGGAATATCATACAAGGGTACAAACGCACATATGGAAGAAAGACAGAGCTAGTTAAAATATTAGCATCTGTCATACACTAGTTGGCTATGCTTATCACTATTCTAACATTATCACAGGTAGTACTAGCTCTGGATGTTTGCAAGTTGGCTAATGACTCAAGTGCAAAAAATGTACAATGCCATATTTGAATACTGACATTCCTCACAAAAGTGAAGTTTGGTAACTTCATTCCAACAGCATTCACAGCTAATACAGACTGGCCTAGACTGGCCTCCTGCACATTTCACTTGGTGCAATAACTAGTTATCATATGCCAGTCTCTATCCATGAAATTGCTACAGTGTGCTTAAAATTACAAAAAATAAACCCAAATCTATATTCTCTGATTCCAACCTGTACACTTTCAGTGGATTGTAGGGATATTCACAACCACCACTCAGAGGGAGTAGGGGGGGAGAGGGAGAAGGAGGAGAGAAAGAGAGAGGGAGGGAGAGAGAGAGAGAGAGAGAGAGAGAGAGAGAGAGAGAGAGAGAGAGAGAGAGAGAGAGAATAACAAGACAATAAACAATACAAAAAGTAAAAGTAAGTCAAAGTACCTTTTTCTGTGTTAGGCTGTATGGATAAAGGAACCTACAGAGAAAGAGAAGAACAAATCAAAATAGAATAGATCACCAAACTATTACAACATGAATGACTGCCCAAGAACCACTTCAAACCGTTAATGTTGAGCTGGTGCATAAATGAGGTACAAACGTGTTACACATACAGTATGTAAGTTGTCACAAATATCTGTAGCAGCTAAGTCTAAATAATGATCAATGAACTAGCATCAAGTGCTCTAGTAAGCTGATCTAGCTAGCTAGCTGGCTAGCTACTTTGCATTTAATTTTGATGCAACAAAGAGTTATACTATGTCAGTGTCTTTATAATACAGTACTTACAGTGGGGTTCGACATCAACAAATACGACAATAAGTTTTTTTAAACTTCATTTTGGACGTGTAAATGCTTATTAATTTCCCTTGCTTATTTGACAGTTCTACTTACCGTGGAATCGCGCAGGGCAATGGTGTGTAGCTTCGTCGCACACAGTGACGCGTTGCACAAAATAGCGCAAAAATATAAATGTTAATAAAAAAGTACAGTCTTAATATTTTATATCGCTCCTCAAAATTGGAAAAGAATCAGCACAAACGTCTGAGTGAGGGAAAAGCGGGTTTAAGATGCCTTTACATTGAAACACATCGCTTCCCAGAATGCATCTATTTGCAAAAGAACGTCATTTAACCTGGATAGGCTTGGGATGGCCAGCAGCAATGTTATGCAGTCGGTTCATAATCGATAAAGATCTATAAAAGTCGGCTATTATTTTTTTAAGCCGAGGGTACCTTCCACTTCCGACACCTTTGGGGGCCTGAGACTGAATCCAGATATTATTTTGTAATTGAGTGATCAGATAATTATTTGACACCGCAAATATGCAGTCCTGTAAGTCCAGTAATTATATATATATTTTTAAAGGCGTGATAGCGATTGGTTTCTGCCCACGAAAATGTATGTTTCCAGCCCAGGCAAATCGCTGGATGGTTAACCCCCTTTCGTCAAATTACGAAGATGAGGGATTTGCATTCAAATCTATCGATGACCCTCTACGGCGCCAGGCGACGAAGAGGGGGCCCCCTTAGCGTCGCCATAGGACGCCAGGGTTACATGACCAAGCGTCAGTATGTTACGCCAAGGGATGAGACCGTGTTGCATAAATAGGCTACTTGCAGGAATTCGGAACTCTCTGTCTACAGACTGCGGACGGTGCGTTCCCTCTATATTGTATGAGACATTTTTATAGTTTGTAGAAAACACACACACACA
This sequence comes from Sardina pilchardus, assembly GCF_963854185.1. Taxonomy (NCBI): domain Eukaryota; kingdom Metazoa; phylum Chordata; class Actinopteri; order Clupeiformes; family Clupeidae; genus Sardina; species Sardina pilchardus. The sequence continues at coordinate 47,034,820 of NC_084994.1, forward strand.
CACACACACACACACACACACACACACACACACACACATTTAGTTAACTTATTATTGTGCTTCTCCGCTGTAGGAGAACCCCACGAGCCAATCTTTCTAGTGCTCCTTTAATCATGTTTATCCAATGACTGAGTTTGTTATAACAAGTTCTACCACTTGTTCTTGTTATGTTGCCCAACAAAGACATTTGTTTACCCTCCAAAGCCAATGGTTTAGTCACAAATCATTGTATCATAAAAGCACCTTTATTAGGATTTTCTTTCTGTTGGTGGTAAGATTCACTCTTGCTTAATAAACATGATAATAACGTGATAGAGAGTGCTGATAGTGATAGTGATCATGATCATGGACTGTGAAAAATATCTCTGACATAAATTAAGTCTTAAATTCAAAGGCGCTATCGTCATTACAGAGATCAACAATATTCTCGTGAATGTCCAAAAAGTAACTTTTCGTTTCAATAATTTGGGCATGGTTTGAGAAAATATAGTCAATTCACTGTTGTCGTGGTAGTTTACAAAAACGTTCTTCCAAAGAATACTCTGCTTGTAAATCTACATCTTCAATGAAACATCTCATTTGATTACAATGGGGTAACCGTGTCCCAATTACACCACAGAGCTTTAAATTTGGCACTAATTTCAAATGTGGCCTTTTATATTCCTTGTATTTGTTAAACAGTTCTGAAATCTCATGATTGTAAGCGCCTACAGCACTACTTGCAGCACTCTTGGCAGCCTCAAAACTCTTCCGCTCTTTTTTCTGGAGGCGTGCCATTTGAATAAGGATCTGTGTGTGGAAAGCGGCTCCATTGATCCAGTACTTCAGAGTGCGCGAGTTGATGTGTCCACCTACGACCATGAAGTTTTTCAGCTCAGTGAGCTTCATGCTGAGATCTCTCTGCAGGTGCTTTGTTTCCCCCAGCAACTGCTTATGATTTCTCAGGTGCATCTTGTAGCGCTTCAGATATTCCTCCATCAGGTCACGGACCCCGAAGGCCTTTTCGTCAGCAAAGATGCGGCTCAGCATGTCCGCTGGACTGTCCTCCACACTCTGAGAGCCTTTGGTGGCGATAAAAGCGATCTGGAGAATCATGGAGATGACAAGGGCGCCCACACCTACTGCATGGGGGACAGCATCAAAACCAGACAGAGCAGCACCAACCTTCTCAACGTAGTCTTGAACTTGGCCTTGTAGTTCACTAAGTAGCCCAGAAGCGTATTCATTCAGCTTAGTCGTAGAGTCATTTCCAGAATATTTTAGTATGGCGTCATCAATTCCCACGTTTATGTACTGGTCTGGTAAATATTGTAAAAAGTCATGTGTCATCGTATCAATCTGGCCCGGATTCAGTGACTGTTGTCCTCCCATGATGATTACTAGTCCAAAGCACTGTACTGCACTGACTGAGGAAGCTGATGTGTAGTGATTTAAGAGAGGATCAGTGGAATCAGACAAATGAAATTGGGTAATTCACCTGTTTTTATTCAACTTTGCACCCAGTGAGTTTATTTTAGATGTCCAAAGTCTAGTTGTCCTTGTTGTAATATGTTGTAATACACCTTGTCCTTCATCAGAGGAAGAAGAAGATGGAACTACTGCAAACATTTAGAAATGTTAACTGGCAAAATTTAGATATCTTTCAGACCATCGTATTTTAGCATTTGCTTTTTCCATAGGCTATATTGCCATTTGTTGTAGTAATTGTTGTTGAAAACATTCAAAATTACCTACAGAATGTGAAGAAACTAGATGCACCGCATAGCGGTACACAATATGACCGCCGCTCAGTTCTGCACATTCACTCCACAAAAATAAATAACGCTCGTCAACTCTCCTGTATCTCCTATTTGTGCAATTTATATGCATATCTTCTACTCTTGTAGCTCATGTGTAAAGAAATGAGTGTGTGCATGTGTGAGTTTGCCTTTGTGCATAAGAGTGTGTGTGTGTGTGTGTGTGTGTGTGTGTCTATGCGTTTGTCTGTGTGTGTATGTGTGCGGGCATACGTGTGTGTGCATGTGTGGAATCTGTGGATGTGTGTGTATCTGTGCGTGTGTGTGTGCGTGTGTGTGAGTAGGTCTATGTGTCATTCTTGACCAGCAACCCTTCCCTCAAAAGCTCCATCTGCAGGCTGATGGGTGTACTTGGCATACTCCCAAAGGATGTCAGGTTAATCATACACATGAAATTTGGTGCAGTTCATAACATTTCATCTGAAGATAGGGGAGATTGAAGCAATATGATATTGCATTTTCATTTTTTACTATGGGGGTCACAGATGACAAATGAGTGACCCCCATATGGTTATAAGCTAAGTTGATGCGGGCTCTTGAGACCAACAGACCATAAACATTTTGTCATCCTCGGTACCACATTTCAAGTCAAGTCACTTTGTCAAGTCAAGTCAAGTCAGATAGTTTCAGATAGTTATTTAGAAGAAACTGCATTTTTGGGTTTCGGAGGGGACAGTGTAGGGGTGGAGTGGCTCCGGCACCAAACTAAATTTTTCCTTAAAAGTCTACTGGGGCTACATGCTCACCAAGTTTCATGTGTTACGGTGTACCGGGAATCGTTGACCAAAACTTAGCGTACTAACCCCATAAACCCCTTCTGGCAAGTTCTGTGGAAAGAAGCAGACAGAGATGAACAGAGTTGTACAAATATGACATAACCATCAACACATTTAAGGCATATTGCGGTGACAAAGAAAGCCAATTACAAAGCATGATTATCACATCACACTCACAGCATGACCTGTTATTTGACTGAGGGGCCTCATTCAGATATCAGTGGTGAAAAACATAGCCCAGTTTTATTTACAAATTTAGCTGCACAACATCAAAATAATGAAAACAAAGTCAACCGTTCTGAAAATTAATAAAAAAATTAAACACTAGAATAACAGGGTTGGAAAAGTCATCATACCCCTGACTTAATACTTTGTAGAGCTTCCTTTTGCTTTCATTACAGCCATCAATCTGTTTGGATATGTCTATTATAGCTTTGCACACCTAGATTGGGGAATATTTGCCCAATCTTCCGTGCAGAATTGTTCAAATCCAGTCAAATTCTATAAGGAACGGCGATGGACTGCTCTCTTCAAGTCAATCCACAGATTTTCTATAGCTTCACACTTAGAATACCTAGTGTGAAGCATGGTGGGGGCAACATTATGTTGTGGGGATGTTTCTCTTCAGTGGGGACTGGGCAACTGGTCAGGATAGGAGGGAAAATGGATGCTGCCAAGTACACCCAAATGATTGAGGAAAACCTGCGTCCCTCTGCTAGACAGCTGAATATGGGCAGGTCATTCGCCTTCCAACACGGCAATGATCCTAAACATACTGCCAAAAGAACAAAGTAGTGGCTTAAGGATAGGATGGTGACTAGCCTTGAGTGGCAAAGTCAGAGCCCTGACTTAAATCCTATAGAAAATCTGTGGATTGACTTGAAGAGAGCAGTCCATCGCCATTCCCTACAGAATTTGACTGAATTTTAACAATTCTGCACGGAAGATTGGGCAAATATTCCCCAATCTAGGTGTACAAAGCTATAATAGACATATCCAAACAGATTGAGGGATGTAATGAAAGCAAAAGTAAGCTATACAAAGTATTAAGTCAGGGGTATGATGACTTTTCCAACCCTGTTATTCTAGTTTTTAATTTTTTATTAATTTTCAGAACGGTTGACTTTCTTTTCATTATGTTGATGTTGCACAGCTAAATTTGTGAATAAAACTGAAAAAGATTGTTTTTAAAATGGGTTTTGATTTCAGGCTGTAAGACAAAAAAAGTAACTATTTCAAAAGGGTATGATGACTTTCTATAGGCACTGTAGTTCTATTGCATGCCTCATATAGACTGCTTATGTGCCTATTGTAAGGCTGAATGCCCTGACCTAAAGTGCACATTGAAAATGAGCAAACTGCTCAGCTGTCTCACGCTTTAAGAGTGCCCTCTGCAGGCTGCATGTTTCAGCTCTTTCCATACAGTAGATGTCCAATACTCCCATCATAGCCTATAAAAGACCAGTCCAAATCTAGAGGAACGTGCTTGGATTCAGGGGAAAATAGGGCAGGGAGAATGTCCCCGATTTCAAACAAAGCTTTTTTTCAATAGCCGATCGCAGAGATGGGGCAGACCTTGTGAGTACGCATGTACAGGGTGTTTTCGTGAAAATACTGCAGACAGCGGACAAACAACCAAAAACGATGGCGTTCAGTTTGCCTCCTTTCTTTGGCTAATAAGACATAACTTCTGCAGAGGTTTAAAGCACATTGTTACGAACTTCAATTTCTTCAAAAAATAATCGACTCTAAACATGCTTCAATTATGTTTGCATTGGCAGCCCTTTCGCACTGGTTTCAGTAGGAACTTCTCCCCAAGAACACAATGGAAGTGAGATCAGTGGGCATCTCTGGTGGGCGTTTTTAACGGTTGTGAAGGTTTTGGCCCAGAAGTTGGTTCAGCATGATGCAAGCTTCTGGGTATTAGCCCAAAACCGGTCTGTTGTCCTGCATTTATCGAGTTTGGCCACATGCTGTTTTAATGGAAGAGCAGAGGAGCAAACACAAATAGTACAGGGAATTCAAAACAAACTTTGTGGCATTGCTGTAATTGTCTATACGCTTCCATTTTCGCATAGCCTTTGGTGTAATAGCAGCCTTAAGAATGAGTCTACTTTAGCTTCACACATTTTGTTAAATCAACATTTTGTTGTAAATATTCTGAAACATAAATGTTACAACTCACTATCTGCATAAGCGGTTTTCAAAAATCAGTTGAAAACAAATATGTGGATTGTCAGCAACATCAGTTTAAAGTAATATAATGTTTCTCTAATGTTTCTCTGCCGTCTAATAGCTATTGATCAGTCGCAGAGCACCATTTTAACGGAACCTTCCTTTCCACCATTTCTCTGCAAAGTTGTAGGTGGAGCAGTCATTACAAAATCTGACATCTTTCAATGAAGTCACTGACTGAAGCTTCAATATTGAGATTTACCATTTAGTTTGTCACTAGACAATGGCGCCCTCTACTGGCCTACGAAAGGACAGTCAATGCTGTTCGTTTTGAATTACCATCTATGAAAATCATCAGAAAAACAGAAATCACTGTTACAATTTTATATTTTGTATTGCAAAGGTTATACATCAAAAAGCATAAGCAGCTTACAGCAATGTTTTAAAACAGCCTGCAGCGGAGATGTTCTTCAACTGAGACTTTGTCCCTCGTCAGAGGAGGAAGAAGATGGAACTACTGCAAACGTTTAGAAATGGACCACATACCTTTAATAATGCAGACAAACTAGAGACTGCCTTAGACATCGACTGCAGGCCACATTGAACATTTTTTTTCCAAACCAAAAGGGTAACAAACATTTTACTGCAGAACTGACAATTGATCAATCTAGAGTGGGCCACCCTCATACTATATTAGGTGGTGGTGATGTTCACAGTCCAAAAAAATGTAGACGTTTTTCCAAAGGCAAAAGGGATTTTGCTTTTTGTTTTTTTTCCATCTCGTGTCTCCGGGTACCATTTAGCCTTCAGAGTGGATTACTGCAGATTGTGGATCATCTCCTCTTTGGCTATGAGGTGAGTCGTCTTGTTGACTAGGGCCATGAGGGAGTTCAGTTTGTGGGACCAGTCGTTCAGGAGGTCGTTGGGGTCCTTGGGCCTCTGGAAGTTGATGATGCCAGCAAGACGATCCACTTTAGCGTAGATGGTCTTGTTAACCACCAGAGTGGACAGAAACTCCTCTGATTCCTACAAGAAATTAAGAGACGAAGAGTTTGAAATATGAAGAGAGGAGGGCGACATTGGCTGGTCTTCCTCAGCTCAAACTAGGAAGGCGTAGCATTTGATAAAATGTTTGTCATCAGCTTACACACTGAACCAGCAATTAAAACAAAAAAAATCTAGCAATACATAGCTCTGCTATAGTGAAATCACATCTATAGCAATTGTTGCGTTGCTATTTAAACCACCATCTAAACCACACACAAACTAGTCTATCTACAATAAAGCACTAATTTGCCAATTCAGAAATAAAACTGGCAAGACCTTAGCTGAATGTGTGTACTGCCTGCCACTCAGTATGAACGGAGCACTAAGAGACTGTCTACTGGCAATCCAGATGACCAAAGACCACAGCCGTGGTGTACTAGTTAGGGTTTCGGGCTTGTAACCGGAGGGTTGCCGGTTCGATCCCCGACCAGTCCACCACGGCTGAAGTGCCCTTGAGCAAGGCACCTAACCCCTCACTGCTCCCCGAGCGCCGCTGGTTGGGCAGGCAGCTCACTGCTCTGGGTTAGTGTGTGATTCACCTCACTGTGTGTGTGCTGTGTGCGTTCACTAATTCGGTTAAATTGGGTTAAATGCAGAGAAACGAATTTCCCTCACGGGATCAAAAAAGTATATATTCTATTCTTTCTATTCTTAGGAAACAGGAAACACAGAACTTACATCAATGGAGAGGTCCAGCAGTCCTGCCATCCTCTTCATGGTAATCCTTGTGTAATACTTGGCCATAATTCGGATGTTCTGAAAGGAGACACACAAGGCAAGTGAGCACTAAAGTTCTAACCTGCACTCACATTCAATATCGAATCGGACTCGTTTAACGTTCACAGATGTCCCTCTGAACGGTCATCATCTCAGAAGAACCCTCCAAAGAACTCACGTGCTCCACCACTCGGTTCTTCAGGTCGCCCCATCTTTTCTCGCCCTCCTCGGAGTTATCGAAGACGTCGGTGGCGGGGCTGTCCGGGGAGCCCTCCCTCAGCTCCTTCCCATAATCCTCCACCACGGAGGCCCAGCGCATCAGCTCCATCGTGGTGAACTGCTTCAGGAGCTCCCTGCAGGGAAGAGGAGGGCCGTGAACTCAGAATGCCATCAGCACGGGGCAACACGTGAACACATTCAAGTTCATCACACACATGGACACAGAAAAGACACAACTACATAAAAAAAGGCTACATAAAAAGACAAAAAAAGAAAAAAAAAACAGCAGCTCAGACAAAAGCAAAACAGGCCCAATACATCAACCAACTGTCGGACATGGATGACTGATAAGGTCATCTGCTTCATAAATCCCCAAGAAAGGTTCTTACTTGTATTTGGGAATCTCCTCCAGCTTTTTGTCAGTGTTGATTCTGTGGACCAGATCAGACTGCTCGTTGTCGTAAGGCGCCAGGATCACATAAAGCACCACACTCTTCAGGGCCTGCAATAAAAAGAGTGCTTTCAGTAACAGTCAACATGCATCAGAGGGGAGAAAAAAGACTAAGAAATCTTGATGGCTAACTAAATATATTTATATAAAGGTAAGCAATAATGAGTTATAGCAGGGGTGGCAAACCTGCAGCTCTTGTGCGGCTTGTGACTGCTCAGCTGGTGCTTTTCCCTCAACTTTATTTTATAGTACTACCAATATTTTAATCAAAGTAATTTTGCCATGATGGATAGGAATCTAGGAACAAGCAGCTACACCAGGTTTAATGCTACTGTCAGGATCACCATGGCAATCAGGAAAACATAGGGTCACAGCCCGTTTTTCCCAGCTGGAGTTCCATACCTGGTGCCATTTGGTGCTGTCCTCCAGGATGCAGGGAGTGTCGTAGATGGCACGGTAGTGTTTGCAGATGGACAGGTAGGATCCCTCATGCTGGTCCACTTGGATCATCAGGTTGTAGTACTTCAGCTTTGACTCCTGTGCAGATTTTAAAACACCATGTAATGATATTTCAATGTACCGTAAACCAAGCTCAAAGGAGAGTAAAGATTTAGCGGGGACCCTCTAGGTAAGTTCTCCAGTTAGTCTATCAGTAGTGAAGCTCTCTTGCCTCTGTGCCCTCCTCCTGGAAGAACTTGGTGTTGATTTTCTTGCTGATAATTTGGGTGCGGATGTAGTCCTTCACGGCGATGCACAGCCTCATCTGCTCCAGAATGAACTCCACCTTCTCCTTCTTCTCCATGGAGCCATATGTCTCCACCTACAGCAAAAAAAAACAGAGAACACACTGTAATAGATGGCCAAAAGAGCACACATTCTAGTGTACATATTCAAATATCCAAGTTAAAAGTATGAATTCATGTGTGAGCCTTTACACCATTCACTTTCATAACTTGGATCATACACATATAATATGAAATAACAAAACTGTACAGACCAATCAGAAAGATGACACGTCTGTTCTCTGTAGCACTCAGACTCACAGTTGTATACAACAATGTGCAAATATGGTGATCGGTATGATATACCTAAATTTGATTCTGCCAAATAATCCTAAAACGTTTGCCATAACGTTTTTGAGGTGTCTCACTGACCACATATAAACAATAAATCCTAGTCCGACACATCACTTTCAACCTATGTGAATAACGTAATGGAAATGATCAGAACACCTAGCCTGATTACCATCGACTTTCAAAGGCTCTGCGAGACTTTAGTCTGACCAACAGCCTGTGCTAACACGGTTTCTTGCCAGCGCTGGTTGACCCGCCTCCTTTAAGTGCCTCGGTTTGCTACTGGTAGATGTCAGAAAGCGGATTGCCGAGTTTAAACCAATAACAACACTCTTTCCGCTGCCTTGAACACGCCTCTACCCAGAGCCGTTGGAGCTGCTCAAAGTTGATTGGTTCTCGACCAAAGGGGGCAGTTCCGCAGATTTCGGGAACTCAGAAATCCTTCTCAATGAGCAGTTGACCAGACCAGCAGCAAAAGCCTGAAGGCGTTGCGTCACTGGGAGGGCGTGCCAGGCTACAGAACACCTGCAGTTCCATCAGTTTTAAACTATGTGAAGAACAAAATGGAAATGATTAGAATACCTGCAGTTCCTGAAGGATGGCAGCAGCCTCTTTCACCTCTCCATTCTGTTCCTTTATGGTACCCAAGGTCTTGGTTAACCTGGCACGCTCGATTTCCACATAGATCTGTGGAAAAATACCCAAGTTACTACTATTGTTGAATGAGGGACAAGTCTTGCATACATGTCAACTTCAGAAAAAACAAATGTTTGAATGACTTGTAACTGTGTTTACAAATTATTCATATACTCATGAAGAGACTGTACCTTTCCAGCAGTGACTGTCCGCAGGGTATCAATAAGCCTTAGTTTGATGGTAAGGTCGGTCAAAGTATCAACATACTTGCAGCACTCTTGCACCATCTTTGCCACAGCCTGGTTTAAAAGACAACAAGCATTATAGGATGCACATCATAAGTATTTGATTGATTGTCAGAAATCAGATTTACCACTTTCTTTGTTAGTTGTAAACCCCAGTAAGATATTTGAGCCTGCCAAAACGGCATAGTTAACCAACGGTGTACATGGATTCTTACCTGTTTCAGCTGACTCCTCCTCTTTGACAGTAGCATAACGTTTTCATTCAGTGCATCCCAGTCTTTTGCCTCATGGCACATCTGCACTATAGCCACCAAAATCCTAGACGTCGAAACCATATCAGAGGCCTAACGATAAACGAGAATGCACAAAACATACATTCAGATGAAGACACAGATGCTTGCTTCATGGCTGTGTTCATGGCATTTCCGTAGTACAAGGGATTGATGCTGTAAGAAAGTGCTTGCTCACCGTTCTGGTTTGTTTTTCTAAAGACAGCAGACTTTCAACGGCTTCCTGAAGACGTCCTTCCTAAAATGCGAGATGTAATCACAAGGTTTCACATGAGATTGTAAATGTTGCTAACAGAAGTAGTGAACAGACGGTAAATGACAGCTTCTACTAACAATCGTTATAAGTTGAATGCTTGGTAGGCTAGGTGGTTATATCCCGATAGCCGACTAGCACTGTTATGAGACATCAATGTAGCTGGACAGCTAACGTCATCGTTAACTTCTGAAGTTGAAACTTGTGTCAAATAAAGCACCTAGCCGTCCTTTTAACCGAGTCTAACTATTTAGATAGACTTAAAAACAACGTTCTTCAAACTAGTTGACTGTGGTGGACAAAATCAGCATTGTTTAAGTGATGTCTATCGTTACAGGCACTGAAGATGACAAGCAGCGATGGACTAACGTTAACGTTATAGCTAACAATTACTAACTAGCGTACATGCGTAGGTTAACTACCATCAAGAAAATGGCCAAACTAAGGCATAGTGTCTTATTTACATACGTTATTGTGAAACCCATGACACCAGTAAGCAAGTAAACGTTACACTATGAAAATATAGGTAACGTTTGCCTTGACTAATACAAAGTAACGGTTAGCTAAGTAAGGCAGTTAGCAATCATGATAGCATGCTAGTGCATCGTTAAAGCTACATCATGACTCAGCCGAGCTTTTCATTCAGCTTACTTTAGCCATTTTTTCGCACTCCGGTATCCGTTGATCTACAGTGGAACTGTAATCAACCTCCATTTTAACAATTTTTCCATCTGACCGCTCTGCTCTATCGTCCGACATCGTGAAACTTCAGAAAAATGTCTATTCTGTCACTGTGAAATTCAGCGTCTCGCTGTCCCAAACTAAACCTTTAGCAGCGATTGTGTGTGTTCCGGAGGTTAGAAAAAAAATCAACCAATGACAACAAAAAGATTGTCTTCTTCCTCATCAAGCTGATTGGTTCAGAGCGGTTGGAAAACGACCTGTTGACACTTTACTGCCACCACATGGACCGGAGGGGAGAATGTCTACGTGTGTGTAGTCCCCAGATCCGCTTATTTTAGGAACGCGATGCGTTTCGCCCGGGGCGCAAAAGTGTGTCATAACTTGAAATAATCTCTGCCGCTAAAAGCAGACTGCTCTAAACACCCATAATAGGAACAGGACATATCCATCCTCGCTGGATAGCCTAGAGAGTCACTATGATCTAAAGTTCACGGCCTCATTTTTTGTGCTACATTATATATATTTTTAGTATGCCGGACGTTAGAGGCAAAACTTGGGTAGGGTAGGGTCATTTTCAAACATTTCTGCGCAAGCTTTTTGAGATTTGCCTGCTTCCTCATAATGGACAGGAAATGACGAAAGAACTTCATCTTCAGTCAAGGAAGTGGTAAACTGATTATAAACAGTACACATGGAGGGTGTGTCCGAGTGAACATTTTATAAGTTAAAGGGTTTTCAAGGGAATAATGGGGGACGTGGCGAAAGCTAAACGTCGGGAACAACTAAAACGATGGTCCGGATCAAGTACAGACAGAGAACCAGCAGTACCCAGACAACGGTGGCGAGGAGATGTTGTGGACACGGGTGAATCGGAGGCCGTAGGCGTTGAGGAATCGGAGGGATCTCAAGATGCGGATGGAAACGGATCTACCACCGCAGAACACCAAGGGTCAACAAAGCAAACTATGAAACGAAGGTAATATTAATAAAACAAGTATCTGACAGTCCATTTACTCTTAAATCAGTGGAATGAAATTCCGAGGTTACTGTTGCAGGTAGCGAGTTAGCTACCTAGCATTCCTAGCTAGCTGATAACTTCAATGTTAACGTCCCTGTCGTTAGAGCTCAAGCTAACATAATGTTACACACTGTAGATTCTACAAGTTAAGGAGTTCGTGGCTGTTGCGAATGCTCTGCTACTAAATCCGTCGTGCAAATGTGTCATTTATTTGAAAAGGAGAATACATAATTGTCGTTATTGACGCTGTCACACTGTTATGACTGGCAAGCCTTCGACATTTCAAACATGTCGACGGCTCAAGATTTGTCAGATATGAGGATGCAAGCGGTGAACTACAGATTGTGACCGAGGTCCTTACTTAATCTCTTCAGGTCAAGTGCTAACCTCATTTATTTAATTTGGCGAGAAAGAACAACAAGTTAGATGTAATAATTTAATTGACAGGAGTACGTATTTACAGCGTAAAGGTTTAACTTTGTCACAAATCTAAAATAGACAGGCAGGTGGAGTGTTGTGTTCCTGTTGTTTGCACTTTGCAGAATAATGGAGAGGGTGAATTTATAGTGCTAGAGATCAACAAGGTTCAGTGTAGAGTTCAGATGAACCTGTTATACCGTGACCTCAGCTGATTTCACACGAACATATTACATCATGGCTTCACCAGGCGAAGAGTTCGCTTTGAGAGAACGGCCGAGTTCTTGGCTGTCTGCGCCAGTGGTGACACTGAGGAGGCTGGGGAGATGCTGAAAGAGGCCAAAGGGCTACAGATCGTGGAGCCGGAGATCAACGGAGGCATCGTCAACTGCTCCAATGCCGATGGAATCACCGCCTTACACCAGGTCGGTAATCGCTGAATTTCACCGAGTTTTCACTGAGTCATGATTTCCAGCATGTCTTTAGTGCTTTTGAAAGCGTGCTGGGAGGTGTGAGGGCTGTGATTTTTGCTCCTGCAGCTTGCCAAGCAGCCCTCCCTCCGTAGAGCTAACTCTCCTGTTGGATTTTGTTCCTGGCCTAATCTTACTCACCTGATCGCACTAATCAGATAGTCCCCTGGATATGAATAGATGTGTTTAGGTATGGTATGAGTAAAAAAAAAAAACATGGAAGAAGATAGTCTTCCCCTTCCCTACTTTCACTTTTGAATTCTACAGCAAGAGTCAAAACAGATTATTCATAATTCCTGTACAAGTCTGTTTAGTCACTTGACTGCAGCTACCCAGCTAGTCATCCCATCTCTCTGATTAGTCTCCCCAACCTGTTTATCTAACCAGTGTGTTCAAATATCCATCCATATGTTTTTTTGCAAACAATGCCTCACTAAAGTCTAGTGTGTGTAGCCTTTAACCTGCATGAGGCCTGAGTGTGCTGACGTGCGCTGCTTCACCACAGGCGTGCATCGACGGCAGCATGGAGGTGGTGGCCTTCCTCCTGCTCGAGGGCGCCCACGTCAACCAGGTGGACAGCGAGGGCTGGACGCCACTGCACGTGGCCGCCAGCTGTGGGAACCTGGACATCACTGAGTATGTTGTGTGGTGTGACGGCAGAGACCTAGAGCTGAGACGCCCGCTGTGCAGTCTAAACTGGCTGTGTGAATAGTCGTGTAACGTCTGTTATTGATTAGATCTCCTCTGTGGTTACAGTTAAATTTGTGAAAAAAACGATGATGATCTTGATGTCTATTATCTTACGTTTTTAAAATAATTTTAATGTCCTTGCATTTGGTAGTGATCACAGATAGATATCCTATTGTTCGCTATGGTCCAGCAGCAGACCGGTTGGAGAGACCACATTACGCTAGCGTCAATCAATTTGAGCGTTGAATTTGGTTCATCTTTCAAAGTGTAACACAAGGGTAGTCAGTGCAGTGGTCAGTTTAGGCAATAGAATGTAGAACGTAGACAATTTCTGCAACTTAGGAAAAAGATAGAGCTTATGGTCTGAGCTTTGTGTCACACTTTACTGCGGCCACATGGTTGTTCCCAGTGTGAGCCCTGCTTTAGAGATTGTAAACATAGTGGGGGTTGTGGATTTAGGTTCAGGCACGAAATGTTCAGTGATTATAAGACTACAAGACTACCTGGTTGGTCCTGAGAGCGTCTACGCTCTGTGTGTGTGTGTGTTTGCAGATTCCTGCTGGATCAGGGCGCGTCGCTGAGCGCCGTGAACTGTGACGGAGACGTGCCCCTGGACATCGCCGAGGACGAGGCCACGGAGACGCTACTGCAGGAGCACACGCAGAAGCAGGGTCAGTCAGGGCACCACTCACACACACACGCACCACTTACACACACGCACCACTCGCACACGCGCACCACTTACACACGCGCAGAAGCAGAGTCAGTCCACACACACGCACCGCAACACACACACACACACGCACGCACCACTCAATCACGTATAGAAGCAGGGTCAGTCCATGCACGCACACGCACCACTTATACACACACACGCAGAAACACGGTCAGTCCACTCACACACTAGGCAGAGGTAGGGTCAGTTAATTTACACACACGCAGAAGCAGAGTCGGTCCATTCAAAAGCAGAATCGGTCTAACACACGTCTCTGCATAGAGCACACATACATACATACATACATACACCAAACACCCACACCAGGTTCTCTCCAAGCATGGATGCCTTTGCAGAAGGGCTGAATTTTCACTTATGATTTTTAACTTCCTTTTTTTGCTCATGGTTTGTTGCCTTATTAGTAACGCAGTGCAGCCCAAAACACCCCTATTGGTTTTTAAATTTTAAATTGGTCTGGCTGTGGAGTGCGGAAAGCCACATGCATCGACTCACGAACCCACGACTCTACCTTTGCTCTCTGTGCCACAGGTGAAGCATAGCCCCAACATCTGGGGGAATGTTCCATGCAAGTGTCACATGCTGGACTTTTTCTCTCTCATTCTGCCCCCCCCCCCCCCTCCACACACACACACACACACACACACAGGTGTGATTTTGGTTTGGCCCATTACATTAAGAACAACAGATGGAGTTAAAGGAGAAGAAGGATTCACTCAGCCCGGTGTTTGTTATGGTGCCATCACATGCAGCGCGTTACTGTGTGTGCCTCTTGAAAAACAGCCCGGCTCTGTTCCTGTCTCAGGGCTCAGATACCTTGCATATCGTGTCCTTAGCTGAGCGGACGACACCGCAGACACACAACAACAACAACATCATCCATGGGCCCCATGTTATTCTTAAACTATTTAAAGCTTCTACTACTATTACTAGTACTACTACCTACTTAAAGAATGCAGAGCAATTACATTGTAACTAACTAACGCTAAAACACCATCTGATACCTATGATCATCACTAAGTAGGAATTGCAGTATTGGTATAGCATTATTTTTGGTGGTTTTGTATTAGCGGCGATGTGTACAGTACGTACGTAGATGATAGTGGTGTATTTGCGTGCTATGGAATCATGGCATCATGAGCCTCCACAGACTACAAACACGTTTGTCACATGGTAAAACATGCTCACCAGTTCAGATAAGATTGTCCTGGCCCCTAAATGCCATGTTTGGACAACTCTGCTTTGTAGACTCTATTATGTAGACTTAGTTAAGCTGTAAGTCCGGGTTCCACTGGGGACAGAGACAAGATGATGAGGCTCTGATTGCAGTGCTCTGTGCATGACCATGTTTATGTCCTCTGACACCAGGCTACATGTTGACACCTGACCACTGAACAGTTTGCCACAAGAATGCTTGGAATTTTGGAGCGACACATTAAAGTTGTCGACGCGGATAGCTTGAGAGCTCTGTTTCTCTCCTTCTCAAGTGTTCAGTTCAACCCTGTGAGCTTAGCTATTGGTCATACCTCTTGAGTATAATAATATCATGTCCTTTACTCTCTTTCCCATTTCTTTTGAGGGACAGCCCAGGTTGAGTATGCTAAAGTCTCTGAAAGCTAACCAAGAAGGGCAAGGTCTTGACATGGTAGCTAGCTATACATATATATATACTGTATATATAATGCTTGTTGGGAGTAAGGACAGTGATCGCGTAGCAGTAAACACAAAATTATCCTGTGGATGTATTTAGGCAGAGTGTTGGGAGTGGAGACACTTGCCCCTCTATCATGCCTTTTTGAATCGCCTACTTCCACATCTTTTAACTATCTGAGGAAGGCCATTGGCTGAAACATTTCTTGTGAAATGCTTCTAGTACGCAGACTCACAGTCACAGAGGGGCAAAGGTGACCATTAACAAGCCTAGGGGGACTGGCGGTATGGACCGGATTTTCTTCTTTTTCTACCGTATCTATTCTGTGAGCTAAACGTTATTGAAATGTTCTCTCTTCTCAGGAGTGGACCTGGTCGCGGCCAAGCGTGCGGAGGAGGAGCAGATCATGGGCGACGCGCGCCAGTGGCTGACGGAGGGTCTGCCCGCCGACGTGCACAACGCCAGGACCGGCGCCACCCCCCTGCACGTGGCCGCCGCCAAGGGCTACCTGGAGGCCATCAAGTGAGCAGCGCCCTGTCCTGTCCGACCCTTCTCACACTCACACACACACACACACACACACACACACACACACTGTTCTCTCTCTCTCAGAGTGGAGGATTCCTCTCACCTCTGACCCCCTTTCCTTTCGTGTCACTCCTGGTATTTACATGCGGCTGCTGAGAACCACTCGAGTGCAGAGCTTTTCTTTTCCTGCTCTGGCATGCATGATGCCACAGACAGGCTTGGGTGTGCGAACAAGCGAAGATGCCGTTATAATATGCCAGCATTGACACAGTGTAGAGTGCACAGTGCAATGAGAATGGGTATGAACCCTGTCGGACCACTTTTGGTTTCCAAGGGTCAGGTTGGTACTTTAAATCCTTTTCAGAAGTACAGCAAACACCTTTTAGTAACATCTCACTTGTAAATGAAGGTTTTAAATGCAGTTTGCTCACCGAAAATATATACGTCCGTATGTCATGCTGACGCCATCAGTACCGCCATTTGGTTGTGCACAAAAGCTGCACCATTCACTTTTTGGCTGTGGTCGTTTAAAAACCGTGCCAAGCTGGATAAGCGAGTGTGATCGGTTCCTGGGATTTCTGTGATTTCTTTGGAAATCTGCATCTCTTGGAAGGTGGCCAGGCAGATGTGCTTAGTGCAGAGCATGATCAAACACACACGGACTGAGTAATCAACAGCAGTTGTGGTCACTTTTTAGTGTCTAGAATCACATGATGGAAGTTGAATGAGAGTTGGTTATTATCTTGGTTTGTCGAGGTTTCGCGGAAAGCGCTTTAAAGGAATTCATTCACCGAGAACTTCCTCGTTTGCAAACAGACAGACCCGAGCATGACTGGGCCGCGTGCGTGCTATTGGATAAGCAGAATGATGGTGGCCAGTAGTGCCTATACTAGCCTGCCGTGTTGTGTCAGAGAGCCCAGTGGTATCCGCAGTGTGGAGGGCCTGACACAAGGTGTGGTCCTGCTCACAGGAAACCCTGCTAGTTTTTTTTGCTCAGGATGTGCTATTATTAATGCCACTCAGAAATAACTCCTCGCCGCAATTGTTGCCAGGGCTTCTTTAGGAGTTGTGTTAGTTGGGAGTTTTATGGTTGGGGAGGCCAGTGTGAAGTGTCCTACTGCTGAGGCCGGTGTAACCTTGGGAGAGGCGGCCGAGTGCATCACACGCACCCTCACTCACACACACACAGACATGCGTGCGCACACACACACACACACACACACACACACACACACACACACACACACAGATTATGCACCATGCACACCATCGTGAATCCGTTGAGGCGTGGCACGCGAATAAGATAACGCCACTGTCACGCTCGCCGCGATTGCGACACTTCTCTTCGAAGCGCGCGCGGCTAAGAATAGACGCTGTTGACATCCTGGCGTTTTGGAGCGAGAGAAAGTTCCTGAGGAAATGAGTGTAGCCCCTCCGTCCGTGCTCAGAGGGCTCTCCCGGTCCTCCTCCCCCCTCTCCAACACTCCAACAGTAGTCACCACCCACGCACAGTTCCCCCAAGCCAACCAGTGTGCTGCCACAGCATGGGATAGAATCTAACACACCACATTCCAGTATCTAGCAGACTGTCGAATACATTAGATGTATTCGATAGTCTGCTAGATACTGGAATGTGGTGTGTTTATTGTGCTGTTTTGTAGCCTTTGCTGTATTGTATTTAGTGGAAGGGGAAATAATCAGTGTCTTTTAAATCGGATGTGGACACTCACTGAGGATCATACAGATGTTCACTGTTTGTGGCTGACACTCAGTGATGGTGATGTTCGGTGTGTGTGGCTGAGCAGAGAGCAGAGAATCTTGCCACTGGCCGTGTGCTGTGACGTGTGCTGTTATCATGTATGGTGAGACCCTTTGGGTCCCTGTGGTGCTCTCCCTTCATCCTGGCCACGTCCCTCACTCTCATCCCCCCTTTGTCCACCCGTGTACCCCCTCTGCCCCCCCCCCCCCCCCCCGGACCCCCTCTGTCTCTCTCTGTCCCCTAACCACCTCCCTCTGCTGCCCCCTGCAGGCTGCTGTGCCAGTGCGGGCTGGACGTGTCGGCGGTGGACGTGGACGGCTGGACTCCGCTGCACGCGGCGGCCCACTGGGGCCAGGGAGAGGCCTGCCGCATCCTGGCCGAGCAGCTCTGTGACATGGAGGCCCGCAGCGCAGCGGTGAGGGTCAGGGGCCGGGGGGAGGGGAGGGTGGGGGAGGATGGATGTGTTTATTGTATGGTAATAGTGTAAACGTTATGCTATGAAGTTACTAAAATGTCATTAATATGGAGGATGATAATAATCCCATGTACAGTCATCAAGCATTAGGCTAATCTACAGATTGCAGGTGGTAATATGCTACTTTATATAGAATAGAATTAGAATTGTAAGGGCAGCAGGCATGTGAGAGCATGGGGAAATGACATTTCAATGACTTGCATCTCAATTCATGTATTCAATGTATATTGTATAGTTATACTGGCTGACGGATAACTAGGGGGACGAATTAGACAAGGGTGGATCAGAGGCAGAGGGACCAGCAGAGAGAGCGGGGGGAGGTAGATTGACGGATAGTGCAGTCGGAAGGCATAAGTGGTCAAAAGCCGACGGTAACGGCAGCAGAGACGTGTATGTTGCACGTGAGGTAAATGGTGGTGTTGCAGATGCAGAAGGATGCGTGTTTTTTTTTCCTCCCGTTCTGATCAAAGGTGTCTGGCAGCGCACCAGACAGAGTAGCGTTTCCGAGAAGCCGCAGCTAGGCGCCCTGTGCAGACGTGGGTTTTGAAACCGTGTAGGCAGAGAACTGCACTAGGGCAGAGGTGACGTTGTGGCTTTAGCAGTATAGAACCTACTGTGTGCGTGACAGTAAATATTTTGTGTGTGTGTGTGTGTATGTATGTATTTGTGTGTGTGTGTGTTGGTGTCGCTGTTTCCGTTTGCCTGTGTCTTTTAGGGCCAGACCCCTTTTGATGTCGCTGATGAGAGCGTGGAGGCATTGCTGGAGGAGCTGTCTCAAACCCAAGCCAATGTGAGCCTCCCTCTCTTTCTCTCTCTCTCTTTCTCTCTCTTTTTTTCTCTCTCTTTCTCTCTTTTTTTCTCTCTCTCTCTGCCACTTCTTCACTTCTCTAACGGTTGCTCTCTTTTTTTTTTGTTGGGGTTTCTGCCCGCCCTCCACAGTGGCTAACATGTGACAACATGCTATTTTTAGCAAGTCCACTGATGCAAGGAAATGTGCTGGCCACTGTTTTCAGGAAGTAGTCGACGCGAGCTGATACTTTGATGCAAATGAATTGTAAAGCACCTCTCCAGTGTCTCGGGAGGACTCAAATTCAGTTGGATAAAATTGCCTCAAAATTCTATTAGTGGTCGGGGATGGAATGTAGAGGTGGAGTATCACATGTTCTCTGTTGAGAAACAGAACTCCCTACAATAGTGATTGAATTCTAAAGACACAACAAATAAGAAACCGACTCTCCTGCATTTTGGCAGTCTTGTGAGACATTTTGTTCTTTCCACTCTTTTTTTCCCGCTGCATTAACATTATACAGTATGTGTGTTCTGGGCTTGTTGAGACACTCTTGATCATCACCACTTGAATGCACAGCGTTTCTTTGGTGGGTGTATCAATCGCAATTCATTCAGAACTACTCTGTGTGATGTGTATGTGACGCATGCATTTTTATTTCACTACTCTTTCTAGTGGCGGAACGAGAGGTCCAACAATGACCCACAGAATGCCCCAGCGGCTGCCAACGCTCCGGGCAAAAAGAGGAGGTCAGTGACCTGTTTATGCTCACGTTCTGCCCCTGAACCAGAGCCGCGCTTCCCCGACGCCTCATTGAACAACCGTCTTCGTTAAATGACCCGAAAGGGAAACCGTGGTGGTTGCTGCCTAACAATGTTTTTTTTGGGGAGTAAACTAACTGTCCCGATTTATGTGTGAGAACTGTGAATAAGTTCACCCCCTAATCTGTTCCAATCCCCCCACCCCTCCACCCCTCCACCCCTCCACCTCTCCACCCCTCCACCTCTCCACCCCTCCACCTCTCCCTGCAGGACGTCGGTGTGCAGGATGAGCAGCAGGGACAAGATGAACGTGCAGGACCAGTCGAAAGAGAGGGGCATCTCCGGAGGCCTGGACATGAACGAGGAGCGCGAGAGCAGCCCAGGTAGCCCTCAGCCCCTCCCAGTCCCTCCGCACCTCGGAGTCCTCCTCGGTCTTCACACTCGGGAACACAATGCTTTGGCACGCGTCTTCTGACAGCGATGGTTTGGGTTTGCAATGGTGGGCGAGGGAGCCGAGTTAGAGTGTTGAGTTAACTGGAGTTTGTAGAGAGAGATTCATTCATATAGTCTTTGTGATCATAGGCCACACCAAAGATTTTCAGAGGTTTTTTTTTTTTTTTTCCAGATATTATTTTTCCTAGAAGCCTTTTTAATTGAAGTATAAATGGCTGTGTAAATAGCTGGAGGGGGTCTGTTGTGGAGTGCCTCTGCTTAAGCACATCATCCCCTCCCCTCGTTTATGAGGGTACTACTCAGCATAGTCAGCAGCACTCAATCTCACAGTTGTTTGGGTTGATCTGTCAGTTTTGTCACTCTCTCTACTAGCTGTGATCACACAGTCCTCTCAAAACACTCGCCTCGAGTCGTGCAGCTTTACCAAAACCACTCACCAATACTCAGTCATGCAGAAAACCACAGCCATGTCATTAGAGTGGAATACAAATGCCTTAAGTTCACAGGGGTCCAATGAAGGGTGGGGTTAAATGTGTTTACAAACAAGTACAGTAGAATACCTCTTATCTACTATCTTATGCCTTTTTTGTTTCATTTATCTGCTTTATTTGTTTGTTTTCTGTTGAATTTACCCTTGGGGATCAGTAAAGTATCTCTATCTATCTATCTATCTATCTATCTATCTATCTATCTTATCTATCTATAAATCTCTAACAAGCTAACAATGTGCAACATCCGATCCGTGTGAAATGTAAAGTATTGTGATGTTTGTGTGTTTGCAGAGAGTTCCACTGTGTCCAGTCCAGACAGTGAAAGTATTACTACCTCGACCACTAGCCCTGCTGAAAAGGTGAGGCACCATGAGCACAACACACACACACACACACACACACACACACACACACACACACACACACACACACCACTGAATACCACAGAGCTTTTCATCTGTGTTGAGTTCAACACTTTCTGCAGCGAAAGTGTCACCTCCTTGGCAGTCAGGTTTTAGTCACAACTGGCAGATACATACAGTATCTTATTTCTAAAGAGAGATAAGTTTCTTTTTTATTGGTGTGTTCTGACCTGCTTTTTCATTGCATAAGCCTGACTCGACACCTGCGGCTCTGGCAAAATGAATTACTGCAGTAAAGGAAATTCTTTAGGAAGGGAAAAAAAAAAAGCACTTCTTTCCCTGAAGCCGAAGCTCACTGAACGCGTCCGGTTGTTTTTCTTGCTCTTCTTGTTGCCGTGCAGACGGCGGACGAGAAGGAGCCGGAGGAGAAGGACCAGGACTTGTCCAGCCGGACGGCGCGGGTTCAGCCCACCCCGCAGAAGCGCGAGTCTCCCGCCGAGAGCCCCAGCAACGCCGTCGGCGAAGGCCGCAAGTAAGAGCGCAGCGCCGCCCAGTGGCCCCTTGAGGAATAATAAACAGACAAACACGGTGTTGGAATGTCCTCGTTCTGCGTTGACTTGTTGGGCCTGATACCTCCCTGTCCAGGGTTGGAGGCTGCAGATATGTGCAGGCAAAACAAAAACAGGAAGTAAATAGTTTCAAAAAGACTTGAAATAAAGAACCATAAAATCAGCAAGCAGAACCCAAAAAAATGAGTGAAAGTGAAATGCCACACAGCTTGCGCGCAAGCACTTCCGTTGTATGGCATATAAGTCACACCTTAATGTGTTAAAAGTAATATATAAAGTGTGGTACAGAGTGTTACAAGGCAAGCTATCAACATTAGCAAGTGAGGGACACAGAACAGTAGACCAGCTATTGTATCTGGTGGGGATTCACAGAGGAAAAGCCACAGCAGCTCCTCAGCACCGTGTGCTCCTGTCCAGGTTACCGCTGTAGTTGTAGCGCTCCAGTAGTGGTACACAGCTGATCATGCCCTCTGTATACTGTGAGGGAGGCTTCTGTGCTGAGCTGCCAGACTGGTGTCAGACGGAGTGTGTGTGTGTGTGTGTGTGTGTGTGTGTGTGTGTGTGCGTGTGCGCTGTCGCCTCCAGGTTCAAGGCACCGGCCCGTGACGAGGAGTCCGAGTCCCAGAGGAAGGCCCGCTCCCGTCTGATGCGCCAGTCCAGACGCTCCACACAGGTCCGTATTACAGATCTATATATTACACAGATCTACACAGCAACACTTTTGTTTTTGTTTGTTTCATTTAAACAAACGTCATATAAAGTGCCAGTTATTTATACACATACATACCACTCACACACATATTAATGGATTTCATCAGCTCCCTTTCCATAGGTGGGTTAATCAAGCACCATGCAGTCTGCATTCATAATCAAGGTCCTTGATTTTATACACCTGTGGAAAGGGACCTGATGAAACTCCTGAATTTTTTATATATATAGACACACACACACAAACTCCAAATAATTAAAGTACAGTTACAGTAACTGTACAAGGAGTGGGGTCCACACTGGGTTCAACTCAATTGCTGTTGTTTGTGGTCCGATTGACAGGGGGTGACGCTCACCGAACTGAAGGAGGCAGAGCGGATTGTGGGTCGCCCCTCAGAACCCTCCCGCAGTGTCCAGTCGGTCAGCCCCATCGTCACGGTGACACCGGCAGAGAGAGGTGAGGAGACCGCTGTCGTGTGATTGCTTCAGTGCTTGTGAACAGGGCCCTGTAGTGTCTCTGCTCAGTGGATAGGTGGCAGTGTTTCCACACAAACTGGCTCTCCACACCACAGCACCACAATACTACAGTCCTAGGCCTATTCTCAACCTTTTTCCTCGATTCCTCGATGCTTGGTCCTCCAGGCTCGTTCCCACTGATCTATAACGAAGCAATGAACGGCTTTGTTGGTTGGATAAAAGAATGACTGTCTCCTACATGTAAAGGGCCAGGTTATTCTAATGAAGACAATAGTGGAACACCACAGCGCATTGTGGGCGATCTGTCGTGCGGCTGGTGATGCCTGGCTCTGTTGTTGCCTCTGCTGCAGATACAGATCCAGTAAAGCAGGGGGCGCCAGAGGAAGACAACCGCCTGAGCACCAGGGAGCGCCGGAGAAAGGAGAGGAAGGAGAGACGCTCCACCGGAGTGGTCCAGTTCACTGGAGAGGTGATGGGCACAAAACACACACACACATATTTGAATTCTTTATTTGAATCCACCAATCATATGTCTTACAGGAAGGATTTAGATATTCTCAGAGAGCTTTGACACTCAAGGGTACATAAAGCATTGCCTATGCCACACAGCAAGATTGCCTATCAGAGTTGATGTGGAGCAGAATTTTGACAGCTGTTTAGATTTTGATAGATTTTTTTTAGTCGTAGCCCACTGTTTATGGATACCTCCTGAGCTGCCAAATAGCAATGCCATGAACTTGCATACAAAGCCTAGGTGTCTGTTAGGAAGTCATAGCCTGGCAACAAGCTCAAAAAGTCCTTAGCCTAGGTGTGTGCGATGTGTGGCAGTCGGTGTGGATGAAATGCAAGAGGACACCAGCTTACCTTCATGTCCTGCACCAGCCCGTGTATTGTCCCCTCCAGCAAGGCTAGCCCACGCGCAACGTTCACGAAATGTGAGGGGAAAACCCAAAAACAAGAACAGCGAAAATGGGCCCAAACACAAAGTGAATGCAAATAGGGAGAGGTCAAATCCCACAAAAGTGTCCAGGGCTGAAAGATAAAACTTGGTAGTCACTAAAAAGGTAGTCACATGAACAGGCCTGAACGACCATGCCAAACCAAGTCCCCCATTAAAGCTTCTTCGTGGCTTTAAATAGCTAGTCCGTAGCTACCGGTTGAAAGAAGCAAGCTGGTGCCCCCTTGTGGATGAGGTGCGTTTGTGAAAGTGCAAGTCACATTGTAACACACTGATCTTTGCACGGAAGGCTTGATTTTAGTCATTTTATAATAAAAAGGCTGTGTTTCATATACAGATCATAGACACAGCATATTTCAAGTACTAGCACCTCCTTTTTACGCAACATTGTACAGTATGGACGACAACACACACACTAACAGACACACACACACACACACACACACACACACACATACACACACACTAACACACCAAACATTTATTGACACAATAGTACATCTGTTAAAATGAACCTGTTGTTTTTACACTCTGACTAACTCATTTGTCTCTATTGGTGCGCCACCAAACGTGCACCGTGGCTCTGATTTAGCCCGCCATCCCTTGAGACGAGCCCCCCACTCACTGTCTGCCTTGTGTGTTTACAGACAGAAGACGCTGATGCCAGTGAGGATGCCCGCCCAGACAACACAGCCCCGTAAGCCTATTGGTTTATTTCTCTGTGTGTGTGTGTGTGTGTGTGTGTGTGTGTGTGTGTGTGTGTATGTATATATGTAGAGTCGGGGTTTGTGTGTGTGCTAATGGGTAACTGTGTGGTCTCCTCTACAGTGAGCCGCAGTCAGAGGACTCCTCGACGGACTACAGGGTGGTGAGTGTCCGTCTCTCGCCCTCGTATATAACACACCCAACACTCTCAGGGCTGTCCACTCAGACAACAGTCTCAGGGCTGTCTACTCATAAACAACATCCTCAGGGCTGCATTAATGAGTGCATAGATGTTTGGCAGCCCTGTTCAGGTTCAGTTTGGGTTATGACTTGGTGTTTTTTATGACTTGGTGTGTTCACAAGATTAAGGGTGATTTCACAAGAACGCCCAACACATGGTCTTATCTGTTTTAGCTCTTGCTTAAGTGTGAAACCGGATCTAGGCAGCATTTGTGTGTGTGTGTGTGTGTGTGTGTGTGTGTGTGTGTGTGTGTGTGTGTGTGTGTGTGTGTGTGTGTGTGTGTGTGTGTGTGTGTGTGTGTGTGTGTGTGTGTGTGTGTGTGTGTGTGTGTGTGTGTGTGTGTGTGTGTGTGTGTGTGTGTGTGTGTGTGTGTGTGTGTGTGTGTGTGTGTGTGTGTGTGTGTGTGTGTGTGTGTGTGTGTGTGTGTGTGTGTGTGTGTGTGTGTTTCCTGGCAGCTGTACTCGGAGGTGCTGACAGAGAACGCGCTGCTGCGCGACAAGCTGCAGGAGACTCAGCTGCTGCTCAGCGAGAGCAAGGTGGAGCTGGAGCGACTGAGACAGGTGAGGAGGAGGAGAAGGAGGAGGAGTAAGAGGTGGTGGAGGAGGAGGAGGAGGAGGAGGAGAGGAGAGGAGCGAAGGGTGTGGTATGAAAGAGATCAAGATGTCAAAAAGAGGAGGTAGAGGAAGATGAGCTGGTGGTGGTGGGAGGGGGGGGGGCGTATGATAGAGGGCAAGATGTCAAAAGGAAGATAAGCTGGGGGTGGGGGGGTATGACCGAGGGCAGGATGTCAGAAGAAGGAGATTTGGGGTGGTGGTGGTGGTGGTGGTGGAGGGTGAGGGGGGCGGGGAAATGAAAGAGCAGCTGCAGCTGGTGAAACAGGTGAATGATGACAAGAGGGGGAGATGTTTCAGTTTTCTCAGGTGTGGGTCTTCAGAGCGTCAGTCATTAGTCCAGGGCCAGAACACAGTCCGTCTCTACCAAGGCCACCCGCTGCTCCTTCCTCGTCACCTTAAGTGCATGACCGAGGGGTCCCTCCGAGACGACGTCTCACACACTCACACACACACGACAGGTCACGCATGGTCACGGTCCACCTCTGGCCAGCTGTTGCATGTGCCCGCACCAGGCGGCGTTCTCTCTCCCGCTCGCCGCGGCGCTCTGTGGGCGCGCCGAGAGAATGCCGATCGGTGCTCATCTGTGGTGCACGATATTAACATCCTCGGTGTTGTGTTTGTGTGTGTGTCTCCGTGTGTGTGTGTGTGTGTGTGTCTCCGTGTGTGTGTCCGTCGGTCCGTCTGTCCATCCGTGTGTCCATGCATCCAGAGTCAAGAGAACGGTTCTGAGCGTCCTGCCCTGCTGGAGCTGGAGCAGTTTGTGAGTTCCCACTTTTGACCTCGTCCCTCCTCCCACTGACCCGTCCCCTGAACACCCCCCCCCCCCCCACACACACACACACACACACACACAACCTACACACACACACTGCCCGTCAGGTGTCATTCCACTGGGCCAGTAGGTGCCTGAGCTGTTGGCCTTGAGTCTAATGCTGTGTTCTGTCTGTCTGTCTGTCTGTCTCTCTTTCTCCGTCACTCTCTCTCTCTGTCTGTCTCTGTCTCTGTCTCTGTCTCTGTCTCTGTCTCTCTCTCTCTCTCTCTCTCTCTCTCTCTCTCTCTCTCTCTCTCTCTCTCTCTCTCTCTCTCTCTCTCTCTCTCTCTCTCTCTCTCTCTCTCTCTCTCTCTCTTTTGACATTTCAGGAGAAGAAAGTCCTGCAGAGGAGGGCAGCAGAGCTGGAGGACGAGCTAAAGGTGCTGTATCTAGCTCATGTTCCACTCTGATTTCATTCATCTGTGTTGTCTTTGTATTTCTCTGTCTGACTTGCTGCCTTCCCCCCCCCCCCCCCCCACCACCACCTCCTCAGGTCCTGGTGGATCTCCGTTCAGACAACCAGAGACTGAAAGACGAGAACGCAGCGCTCATCCGCGTCATCAGCAAGCTCTCCAGATGAGCCCCGCCCACGTCGGGGGTTCGGGTTTTTTTTTTGTTTTGCTGTGAACAACGAGAGTCAGCGTGCCCTCTTCATCTGCATGCCAGGGGTGGGGGGCGTGGGGCTGTTGACCTCTGACCCCAGCGAAAACGCCCGTCTCTCTCTGTACACGCACTGACATCATAGCACATAATCTCGATCTGGGTTAAGTTTCTCTCGACCCCTTAACGTGGGGCACAGTTATATGGAAAAAGAAAAGAAAACTACTGTTATCCAAGCTATAAGCTGCACAGCCCCCTCTGTGCAGTAGGGCACAATTTGGAATTTGCAGGGTGCTTTTGTTCTGTTTTTTGCTGTTTATGTTTTTATTTTGTTTTTTGTTTTGTTTTTCCTGCTTTTAAAATGCACTGTGCTTCAGATGTTTTTCCTAACTTCTTGATGGGAGTAGCCCTGGTTAAGTTTAAGGTTACGGCTTATTTTTGTACTGGTATAAATTGCTTTTAGGTCGTCTTGCCACCGGCTCTTCTTTGATTACCACAAAAGTGTATGCTCAAGTCAGCCTACCTACTGTACCTTGATGGTCCTTCCTGGGATGACGTCAGGTTTTTTAGCACTGAAAGAAAAGAAAATGACAAGGAGACATGGTTGCGATATTATCATTGTGTAAAAAAGAAAAGACAAAAAAAAAACAAACAAAAAAAACTTACATGTGCCAAAAACAATGTACGCCCATTCCTGTGTACTTCAGCGTGTCTCCGTAGGGGGAGGGAGGGGGTGGGTGGGGAGGTGGGGAGTGTCGCCAGGGTGATTCTCAGGAGACAAGTTTAGGTCAACACTGTGCCCGAGCTGACCGCGTCCGTCGTCAGCTGGACCAAACTGGCACGTTGCATGGTATCGCCACTCTGTCGGTGAATGTTATTTATGTTGTGTATATACTCTCTCGGAGGGGACGTGTTCTCTGCCAACGGTTTAGTGGTCTCATGTTTTTATTTGATTATTTTTTTTTTCCCTTCAGGAGGAGAACAGAGTGCTAATACTGTGACTTAAGGCCCGCGTGGCGCTCCACACACAATGGGTCGAGTCGATCTGAACGTTTACCGCCCTTTTTCTTTTGTCGTTATTTTTAAGCGAATGCATGCCAAAATGTATTTTGAAAGAAAAAAAAAACGAAATGTGCCTTTCTACATATCTGTTTTAATATTTCTATTTTGCTTAGATAAAGAAAGACTGTCAAAGGACAGGATAGTGCTATAACAGAAATGTGTCAGTTTCTCAGTCATCTCATTCCCATATATGAAACGTGAACATTTTGAAGATGCAAAATAAAAAAAAAATATCTGTGTAAAAGTGTTCTTTTAAGCAGACCTTTATTTTCAATGTTGAATGAGTCTGGACTGATACATCACTACTTCTCACTATTTCTTTCCTTACAAAACAAGAAGGCATTTGAAAGGTGTGAACTAAATGACGGTTTGTCATTTATGGAAGGCTTTTCCTCTTACTTAAAAAAAATAAATAAAAAATATCACGCTTAAATGGTGTGATTGGGTGTCAGGTCGGGTGTCGTAAAAATGACATTTGGATATTGCTCATACTGACATGCATGCCCTGACACACACACACACACACTCCCAGGCCCATATAACCACAAGACTGAAGGCACCATCGACTGTGCAGTAAAGAGAGACTGACCGTACTATCTATTTACCATAGAGAGAAGGAAAGAGCAGAGGTGACCATGCAGTGGTGGGATGATATGAGAACGGAGAACACGAGATAGAAGAGGAGTCATAAGATAATTCAAGGAAGTGGGAGATCATATTTCATAAAGGATCATATTTATTTCCTTGAACCTGCGAAACAAAGAGGCATGTGAAAGGTGTGAAATAGATGCTTTGTCATTTTTGGATGGTTTTTCTTGTTCCTCATAGCTTCAGGTAATTTTGCTTGGCCTTCTAAACTATATCAAAGATCCTTCAAGATCCTCCGCTTTAACCCTCTCTGACTATATGCCTATATAACCCAGGAGGAGCTTTTGTGACACTGCTGGAGATCTGGCAAATACTCAACCATAAGCACACACTGGGCACTCACACACCAGTGTAACACTGCAGATGTCTCAGGAACAAGCTAATATGAGTAAATGGGTCCAGAGCTAGGCTACTGCCACTAGGGCGTTTTCACATTGCAAACTATGGGCATAAATAATTATTATTAGAATTATGATATGAGGTTACTCACACAATGTGTCCTTTTCTCTGAAGCACCCCAGGCTCCGAAAACTGGAAACAAACAAAAGGGCAGTCTGTCCTTCAAACCAAAAACGAATTTTTTATATAGCCTACAATACTGTGACCTCTTGCGCAATCCCTCACTGCACCTATAGGCCAATAAAAAGGTGTCTTAGTAGCCTAGTTTAGGGTGCAGTTGTTGCGGTTTCAATAGGCTACTGTTTACATAATCGCATTGAATCAAGATAATCTGGCCACACACCCCACAAGGGCAAAATGTGAATAATTTAGGCCTAAAACAAACAATTGTATGGAATGGCAAGAAAGAATAACACAAAAGTTTGGAAACGAGACAACATTATTGTAAAAAATAGTGTTTTTTTGACGGTTAGGCTATTAACCTCTGGACTAGGCTACGTCACCGCCACTGTTATCATATTTGGCTAATATAAAGAAAAATGGGTGTGGACATGAATAGCAGAATTTTCTTCGAGGTCATTAAGTTTCCATTTCTTAAGCAAGGGATGTAATGCAATCGCCATGGCGATGATACAAAACGGTTGAAAGGGGCTATTTAGTTTCAGTTTCGTTTTAGAAGAACCAAACAATTAGCCTGCGTCACCCAACCCAATTGCCTGTAAATGGCATTGGTGTGCATTCGCGCTAAACCATTTGAGAGATGCAGTCTACTGGTAACGTTAAGGTAGGTCGAGTGGGATGATTCAATATACCTTTATTGGCTTGATTTTGATATGGGAGGATGGACTGCAGAAACAGCCTAGTCTGTTGTTTAATCATGATCAGTTCATCACTGTCATGTGCTATTTAACCTATCAGAAATGTGATATGATTTTTTCCCCTGGCTAGCACTTATTTCGCAGAATTCCTTTAAATAAACATAATTGGCTATGGTTTGCACAAGGAACATATTGGAATATTTTTTACACATTTAGGATACATGTGTGCACACTTTTTTTCAGGTCTCAATTATGTGCAAGATCTGTCTCAGCGAGGTCCCTGGAATGGTTGTGATGGTTTGGAATTGATATTTTCACTTTCATCTGTGTGTGTGTGTGTGTGTGTGTGTGTGTGTGTGTGTGTGTGTGTGTGTGTGTGTGTGTATAGTAGTAGTAGTAGTAGTAGTATAGTGTGACAATGAACAATGTTTTGATGTCATTATTTCCCCTCATGGAGTGGATTAATGCATACAGCAACTGACCATTTTTGTGTATCTCTCTCCCTGTCTCTTTCTTGTATCCTACATCTCTCTCTCTCTCTCTCTCTCTCTCTCTCTCTCCTACATCTCTCTCTGACTTTGCCTTCGGGCGAAATGACTCTCACAAAGTCAAAAAACCTTGTGAATGATTTTGCCTTTGAGCAATGCAAAATGACTCTCACAAAGTCAAAAAACCTTGTGAATCCCTCTCTCTCTCTCTCTCTCTCTCTCTCTCTCTCTCTCTCTGACTTTGCCTTTGGGCAATCTAAAATGACTCTCACAAAGTCAAAAGAAAACCTTGAATTACTATACGAAATGAAAGCCTCATCTCAGGCCGCTGGACTTGGGTTCCCGTGTTGTGCTGCACAACCACCGTTGGAATCCACCAGTGGTTTCCTGAGAGACGACATGATGCACGTGCCGTGATGACCTCTAAAGGAGCCGTTGGCTAAGTCCTCTTTCTCTCATTTCTTTACTCATTTTATTGTGTTTGTTATGACATATCTGCACTGTTAGAATAATATTAAATGAAGTAAATAATATGCATTAATGATTAGATATTTTATGTAGATATTTAGACTAGTGGTAGTAGTTTATCTACAGTACACCTTCTTGCTGTCTGAACAGAACCAGTCCAGGGCGTTCTCAGGCAGCCGGAGGTCAGATGATGGTTCCCACCATGAGATGGAATGGGTAAGCTATCCACAGCAGTGCCGTGCACTGGACCAAGGGTGTTGACATTCAAATGCAGGAGCTCATTTGCATAAAAAACAAAACACCACTTAATGTTGGGTTAAAATGCGCTGTAACTTGCATTGATGAAATTGACTGAGTAAAATATGACACAATTTGTTTTTGTAATACCTTACATTACCACGTTACAGCAAACAGCAATACAGTACAGTGCATTACTTTTGTAATGTGTTACACCCAACACTGATTATATTGTTTTTTAGCGCTGACTACCGCAGGACTGAAGCAATTTGGGGAATTTGTCAAAAAGGCACTGGATTACAAATTGCAACCATACCTTAAAATAAGCACATTGTCTGTTTATGGAGAGGGCATATAACTTGTTTCAGCCAGAGTTCATTGACAGTGTCAATCCTTAAAACAGGAAGTTGTGGGTGGTCTGGACGACATCATCAACATGATCCAGAGGATATGCCTGAGTGAGGAGATGGACTGGGTACGTGTGTCGGCCATCTCAGAGCCCCTCAGTTTACAGTTTATGTTCTCTGATGTTCCAACCAAATCCACTCTCACCTGTCCACTGAAACTGTCATGAAACTCGTGTCACATTATTACATAAATGCGCTGCTTTGTATTGTATTACATCTTCTTAGGCTCCTCAGATGGGTCCTGTGGATAATGTCACCAGATCATTCCAGAGTCTGAGCTTGGCTCCCCAGGAAGAGCTGATGGACTGGGTATGTAGACTTTAAAGCAGTCCACCCAGCTCACTGCTCTGGGTTGTGTGATTCATCTCACTGTGTGTTCACTGTGTACTGTGTGTTCACTAATTCGGTTAAATTGGGTTAAATGCAGAGAACTGAATTTCCCTCACGGGATCAAAAAAGTATATATTCTATTCTATTCTTGTATTCTATTCTATTCTATTACATGTTTAATGGCCGTCCATCCACTATTCATTCTTTCATGTTGACATTTGTTTACAGATGCCAGAGGACGCCTGCCCTGGCTTGGTAGAATCATTCCAGAGCCTGTCGCTGGGAGCAGTTGAAGAGAAGATGGAGGTCGATGCATCCTAGCGAGCCATTACTTTCCTTAAGAACATTCCTAATCCTTTTGGACAATTTATTCCACCCCAGGCAGATGGGTTGGGCCCTTGAGTCGTGGATCTGTCCGAGGTTTCTTCCTATATGTATCTCCAATTCTAGGGAGTTTTTCCTCGCCCCTGTTACTCATGGGCTCTCTCTGTAAAGCGCCATGAGACATGTGTAATGTTTTGGTGCTCTGGAAGAGAAATGAAGTGCTTCAAAGAACCATCGACGCAACAGTTTGCCTGATGTAATGGTTCAACACAGAGTTTTGACACTCAATGGAACCATCCAGAGATGTAAAGAACCATTTAAGCACCTTTATAATCAGGGCCACTGCTCCCCATACGCAGAGTACGCAGAGCGCATAGGGCCCCAAGTACTTGGCGGGGGCCCCCAAAATTAAGTTTACTAAACATTTTTTTTATGATAATTACTATGAACAGGCCAACCGTTGTTTTTTTCGTAGTTGTGTCACTCAATTCGATCAAATTAGAAGTTTTTACAGTATATAAAAAAAGTCCCCCCACTTCCCTGAAATGGTACAGCCTTCAAAGTTGTTTTTACATCGGTGCCTGAAGAAGACCAGGCTTAAAGTCCTGAATGACCTAAGACCATCGCCCTCAATACCTGGGCACGTCATTGATGACAAACTGCGTTTTGACTCCAACACAGAGGTGATTCTTTAAAAATGTCAACAGCGGCAATATTTTTTGAGAAAACTATACTCCTTTGGAGTGAGCAGGAAGATTCTCAAAATTGTTTTCACCTTTATTGAAAGTATACTGACTTTGTCATCAATATGCTGGTTTCACTCTCTATCACGAAACAAGAAACACCTCCAGAGCATTGTGCACCCTTTTACTTTTGAGACTCTTCACCTTCTGAACTTCTGAACCCCCCCCCCCCACACACACACACACACGCACACACGCACGCACGCACACACACACACACACACACACACACACACAAACACACAAACACACACATGCACACCCCTGTCTGTCCTGTTATTCCTTTTGTCTTTTGTTATATGTCTTATACATTGTGCGGTTTATAGAAATAGCCCCTCGGGGATTAATAAAGTTTTTTTTATTGAATTAAATTGAGTTTAAGTTTTCCATAATAATACCCACCTTTATCAAGCTGAATTCAAATGCTGAATCATAATAGGAAGTAAGAGACAATATGGATCTGGCACTTACTGTAAAAAAGAAAGAAAAGAAACTGAGAGATGATGCTCGTGCAGCTCTTGCTGGTAGATTCGTGTTTATACTGTAGGCTCTTAATTATTTTACCAACGCTAGCTAACGTCAGCAACCTAGGCTAGGTTACCTAGCAATTGGATTTAATGTAGCCCTAAATTATAGACATCTCCCAGCAGATCAGGGTGAGGAAATCAGCCAATTGATAATGGTGTAACACATGCCTTTACATTAATTCACTGATGCTTTTATCCAAAGCAACTTACAAATGAGGACTGATATTAAAGCCTCATTGTAAACATTGTAGTATTTACTTAGAGGAACAGTAAATACTACCTTTGCATACAGAACAGGATGCGTGCGTAAGTGCAGAGGTGTAAGTGACAACCTAAAAAGCAATGAAGACACAACCATTACAGAGGAAGTGATCAAGAAAGATAGCAGTGGTAAGTTTTAAGTAGGCCTAAAGGAAGCACATGGTACGTGTGGTGTCATGAAAGCCTAACAAGGCTTTATCACCATAGCATAATAGGTCGATCATTGGTCCTTATAGTACACACCTACACAATGGAGATTTGTTATTTAAAGTTTAGGTTCCTTTTGATTATCCAAAATAGAGAGATAGAACTGCATGATGTTTACATGCTTGGCCAGGTCTGGTTTCTAAAACAAACATTTGTTACCGTGTGGTGTGCCAGGGTGTGTCTAAAGAAACGCCTGGCACAGGAGCAACAACAATAGGTTTCACTTTCGATTCAGTTTGGTAAGACTGACTCTAATAGATTTGCCTATGAGCACCAGTGCCACTTGCCACCGTGTCCTCCTCTGACTGTGCATGTGAGGGTCAGCAACATCAACTTAACCACCCACACACAAGTAAGTGAGATGTCTTTTTAAGAAAGAAAAGTGAAATACAATGTAGTTTAATGTAGTTTATTGTAAATCCTGAAACAAATTGTTGCCGGAATTTGAATGTAATAACACATTCAAGAATGTCACACGAAGACTTTGTTCGGCTGCTAGTTACTTGCAACAGCTGTTATATTTGGTATTTCTATTTGTAACAGTTTTGCACAGTTCAACATTGTTAGGGTTAATGTTCTTTGTTTGTCATCTGATTACATTTCACGTGTTGGTATAGAGCATAGCACTGTCCCTGACTGTTCTTCAATCTGGCCAGGTCTGAATCTGCTGTCTACTCAACCATCTAAGGGGGGAAAACACTCTTGATGGTGATCTACATTGCTCTGGCAGTGGGAATTGGGAACATTTACATATTGGGACTTAAGTGTTGTGTTAACAGTGTGTGTGTGTGTGTGTGTGTGTGTGTGTGTGTGTGTGTGTGTGTGTGTGTGTGTGTGTGTTTCTGTGTGAAAGAGTGAGTGAATGACTGAGCAACTGAGACAGAGATAAAGAGAGAGAGAGAGAATTGTTGCTGTGGATTTACATGTATGAGTATTCTGTTGTGACTGACTGTTTCCCTTCATATCTCCCTCCCTTCCTCTCTCTCTGCTCTCGTCAGTCAGACCATCGAGACTGAGCTTTGCAAACCAAGGGCCTCTCTTTAGGACACCAGCAGCAGTCAGTGATCTGACCTTGTCTGTATAGTCTGGACAGCAGCCCTCTTGACAGAGGAACACTCACTCCAGGAGCATGCTCGACCAGTTTACCAAGACATTCAGATCCACAATGAGCTCTGCTGCTAAAGAAGCCGTCCTATTGGGGTCAAGTATCAGTGGGAGGTCTGATCGGTTGTCTTGGGAAGTCATTATGACCCCTGGTCAAGGAATTGTACCAGGCTCTCATTTGACACGTTCTCCAAGACGACCAGACTGAGAAGCGATGCCTAAGTCCTCCTTCTCTATCTCTCTTGTTTTTCTAACATCATAAAATAATAATTTATCTGAGTTATCATTAAGAGGAGGGTATAATGTACCCTGTCTCTGATACCAGGATAAACTCAGAGGATTGAGACAGTCCCCTGTGTCAGAGGACTCAAGCAATGAGATGGAATGGGTATGTCCTGTCCACCAGCATAATGCACACACCCCAGTTTGATCTGTCAGATAAAACAGTTTCCAACAGTTTAAATTAGTTTTCAAACAGTTTGAATCTGAGCGCCCAATCACATTTCCATACTAAAGCAGACGACTAGGGATGAACGTGATGACGTCACCAGCATGCTGGAGGGACTGCATCTGACTGAAGAGATGGAGTGGGTATGTTTGAGATCAAGAAACCTAAGCCTGTTAGACACTCATGACTTTGAATCATTGCAATCATGGCTAAACTCCTCCTGTGATAAGATGTGTATCTACATGATGTGTAAATGCAAAAAGACCGAAGACATTATCGAATCAAGTTCCATATCAATAGGACTTCAGCTCCCAGTTATACGCCATCAGTCAAAGAAATCTGTGGTTGTTCCTCTTGTACATTTCACAGACACCTCAGATGGGTCCCGTCGGTGAGGTCACTCAGTCATTCCAGAGTCTAAGCTTGGCTCCCCAGGATGAGCAGATGGACTGGGTATGCAGACTTTAAAACAGACCTTTATTCAATGCCTTATGTTTAATGGTCCATCCCTCGACTGCTCAGTCCTTCATGTTGACATTATTTTGTTTACAGGTACCAGAAGATGCCAGCTGTGGCTTGGTAGAATCATTCCAGGGCCTGTCGCTGGGAGCTGTTGAGGAGAAGATGGAGACTGATTTATGAGACTTATGAGATTTTTGTGTCCAATTGTGGACATGACAACCTGAACACTGTAAATTAGTATACTGTTTATATTGTACATATTTAGATGTTATGTATGTCTGGATTTATCCATTATGTCAAATGGAAATGTAATAAATGTAACCCGGTCACACTATATATGGTGTCATTCTTCTCTGGGTTTCAAACGCATTCAAAGCATTAAGACTAGAATGGAAGCAACACAATTTGAGGGTCAGGAAATTTGGAGTCTGGAGATCTGGAGTCACTGCATTGAGATGCCTGGTTAAGATGTGTTCAGGCCAATCAAATCATTTGGGTGGGCTTTACACAATGATGGACAGGTGAGCTACAGTGAAGTGGTCATCCACAGCACCTGAGTTGATTTTGTCAACAAAATCACTGCCACTGGAGAGGGGAGATGTTTAGATTCTGCTATTAGGTCTGTTAAACAAGATATTAACAATATTAAAAGACAGACTGTGAAGACATTTTATATACTCAAATGTAGTGGGTGGGGTAAAGTCAGGCTGGCCTTCAGGTTGAAACATGCCCCAATCCAAATGGCGTGTTACCAGACTCAAATTCTGATAAGAATTCGACTCTGGCTTACATAGATAAAAACACTTCATGGTACCTGTGGAATTTACTTCAAATAGCTTCTCATTTTACCCCTGAATGAGGAATAAACTGACTGCAACTAGTGTTATAATAGTGTGTATTGTATGTTCACTGTGAGAGAAGAGAGACATATTTTCCAACAGAGGTCAAGAGAATCTGCTAATGCAGACTTGCAAATGCACATGGTGTTACAGCAGCCTCTATGCATGTCACCATAATGAAACAAGTTACAGATCCTGGTGAAGTCTTCAGCACCGGGCCCTTTAGCTATAGGCATGCTGCGTCTGGTCCTGTTCCTGAGGCAGATTAGTGTGTGCCTGTTTGTGTGTGGTGTATCTGGGTGTGTCTGTGGTCTGTGAATGCCTGTGGCACAGAAGCGATAAGATTCACTTTCGATTCTTTTTGGTATGACGGCGGTTTCGTTTCACTTGCTGCAGTGTTGTCCTCATGACAATGCTTCTTTGTTAGCACAGGAACCGGCGCGCTCAACACAGAAAATAAAATCCCTCTGTGGGTGCGAGTCCAACAACAAAAATAAAGTTGAAAACACACTCACAATCTTTTCGGTTTCGGCCCCTGGCCAACATGCTGATGATTACCAGGGTCACAACGTTTGCTGAAGACATGGTCCAATAAAGACATATGAAGACCAGACTTTTGTGAGAGCGGTTTTTCAACTCCCTCTTTGCTCTGACCCTGGTATCCTGCATCTGTTATCTGGTTATATTAGCCTTCAAGAATAGTCAGATATTTTCCTCTAGGGTTTGTTTGTTTTTATAATGTTTGCCGGTCTGTGTCGTTTTTAGTCTTGCACAGTGTATGGTAATCACCTTTGGCTGCAAAAGTACTAAAGGAATCATGTCCATATTCAGATTAATTTTAGATTCATAACTTTTTTATTTTTGTTAAAAATCTGCATTGTGCCCCTGTGACCTTATGCCCCATAGGTTTATTAACCTATGACCTTTTATTAACCTAGGCCTCTGTGACCCTATGCCCCGTAGGTTTATTAACCTAGGCCCCTGTGACCCTATGCCCCATAGGTTTATTATTCTGGCTACATTCCCACCCTGGCTCATTCAATCTGGCCCCCTAATCACTCTCCACTTCAAGCTGGTGTGTGGTGAGCATTCTGGCGACCCCACCGTGCATCACCCAGGTGGGTGCTATGGTGGTTAGTGAGGTTCCCCCTTCCCTGTGAAGCACTTTGAGTGTCGAGAAAAGCTCTATACATGTAACGTGTTGTTATTTCAGCGGTGGATATATTCCGAAAACACCCATGCAAAATAACCAATATTAATTACAAAAACAAAGACATAGACTAGACACAGGAGCGATAAGAATCACTTTCGATTCTTTTCGTTATGACGGTGGTTTCACTTGCTGCGGTGTTGTCCTCCTCATGACAATACAGTTCCTCTTTGGTAACACAGGAACAACTGATTCTACTCCCCTCCTGTACAAAGTGGTAAATTATGACTCAATATGGATTGCCAAATAGACACATCAGTAGGAACCATAGCTTCCTTCAAAAAAACTTTCAGTAAAATGAATAGACTATGCTGAATATTTTAATTTACACACATTTGCACACATTTGCTAAACATTATTTCATTTGAGCATCCAAGAAATTAACTCTTAGTTAAGATGATGGCCCTCTGGTAAGATTAACTTTCGATTCAACTGGTTGTTGGCTGAAGTGTTACCTCATATGTAATGGAATCTGGGAGAAAAAATTGATCAGGCATTTCCTCATAGCTGCCTTATATTGCAGGTGACCGTGGTTACACAATTCAGTTGTCTTCAGGTAATAGGGGAGCAGGTGTGAACCAGGTGAATCTCCAGATGTGGCAAAGGTAAGAGCTATTCGGTTATTAGAGTTATTAGTCGGGTAAAAAAGCAGGGATAGTATTAGGCCCCAACACGTTAATCTGCAGGGTGCTGAATCCTCCCAACAATTTAGGAACAGTTCTGAATTATGGGCAGCACTCATCAGTTGTTTTAAAGCATTTTAATGACCCACAATCATACTGGAATGAACAGATTCTCTAAATCCAAATGAAACTGTTCTCGATTAGGTGGACATATTGGGAGCATATTAGATTCCGCCGAGCTTGTTTTTTTTTTTTTTTCTTTAACGGGTCACTCTACGAAACGAGTTACCATTTGCATCCACTACACGAGCTAAAGCCATAGTGTGTTTCTAAATCCTATAGCTAATAATGCAAGGGTTCTTGTATACATGAGAGTATCACACTATTTTTAACCATTTATGGCCATTTCCTTGTGTCTGGGTAGACCGACATGACATTTATATCTAAAATATCACTATATAAATGTTAGATTCTTATTA
Source organism: Sardina pilchardus (assembly GCF_963854185.1). Taxonomy (NCBI): domain Eukaryota; kingdom Metazoa; phylum Chordata; class Actinopteri; order Clupeiformes; family Clupeidae; genus Sardina; species Sardina pilchardus. The sequence continues at coordinate 47,073,544 of NC_084994.1, forward strand.
CATTTTTGTGTCCCTTTTGATTTGATAAACCTTTGATTTGGTTTATCATTCCGTCAAATTAACTTGTTTTGTCTGTAAATAGCATATTGTTACTGGAAAGGAAATCACAGACAGACATTTTTTAATAATGACTAGAGCACTCAAGAAACTAAGAAAGTCAGAATGTCAGAATGTCAGTCAAGCTTAATCCAACCACCCCAATAAGACAGGAATAACTGTCTATAAGGATAATGATAATCATAATCATAATCATAATCATAATAATGATTTCTAATTGACGATGTTAAGTCAATAACTAGATACTGGAAAACTAGAGCCATTTTATCATGTTTTATCACATTACATTTCATTACATTATATTTAAATGTGAAAATGTATATTCACGAGGTGAAAAGAAATGTACATAGCCTAATATGTCTGGGGAAATTAATTGTTTGTATTAATGGTTTATTATCGTCAAGTTGCTTTGGATACAATTGTCAACAATAACAAACTTAAACAATAACATGTAACAGTATGTTGTAAAAAAGACAATTTTATCTCAAAATGATTTTTCCCTTCCGAGACAGACAGGTCAGCGGGGGGACAGTGGCAGCTCTCTTTTGCCAGCATCAGCTGCCTCTTCAACTGAGGAGAATGTGAGAGCACTGATGGTGATCTTACATTGATGTGGGCAGGGATATAGTAACCAATATACAGATGCTTTCTTCATAATCTTACTTTCCTTCGGTCAGGCATTTCTGGTCCAAAAGAAGTTATTTCTGGCAATTCTCTTGGCAAGCTGTGGAGCCTTAGTTCAGAAAGACTGAGCAGTCAGTCAGTCTGGCTAAGTCGCCACCTCTTGCTCTAAGGCCTTGCCGGAAATGGAGGACTTTTGGACTGGATTCTCGGCGTGTAAGCAGTAAAGGTTGGACTAAAGTCTTCACACCTGAAGCACCTCTCTCTTTTCTTTTACTCTCTTCAGAAATGTTGATGAGATATATCCATAGTATGTGCCATAATAACGACAGTTCGTTGTCATTGAAATCATTTAATATCTAATACAGTGGAGTAGCTTAAATCTTTTTCATTGTTTAAGTAGACCATGTGTAAAACCAATAACAGAAGAAGCTCTGATCAACTGTACTAGGCAGAGTCTAATCTTCTTCCTCTGTTGTACCAGAAGGAATGGAGAAGATCCACACAGTGCCTCACAGCAGACTCCAAGTATGAAATGGAATGGGTATGTAAACCACATAGCTGTTATCATTCGTCTAAGCAAACAGTGGATTGATGTTGAATTGTGTCCTTAACATATTTACGGTGTATGTATCCCTTTCAATCAAAAAGCAGGCATCAGAAGATGCCCCTCATGACATGGTTGCCATGTTACAGAGAGTTCACCTGACTGACGACATGGAATGGGTACGTTTATGAGGCAGCCTGGGTGCCACCAATCACAGAGCCAGGAGTGCAGATTCCCACCAATCACAGAGCCTGGAGTTTAGAGTCCCACTAATCACAGAGCCAGGAGTTTAGAGTCCCACCAATCACAGAGCCAGGGGTGTAGAGTGCCAATCAGTCGGGAGTGTTGACAGTGACAGGAGTGTAGACAGGAGTGTCATTGTTGTAGCTGCCAAATTTCAAGAGTTTTAGAGCATGCCAAGTTGGTGAAAAAAGGCAAAATGTGACCCAGAAGAAATTTCATCTGAGCAAGAACAATAGGGCCTTGCACCTTCGGTGCAGCCACTTCAGTGGGCGCACCTCGGTGCTCGGGCCCTAAAAACAAAGACATATATATTAGACACAGAAGCGATAAGATTCACTTTTGATTCTTTTCGGTATGACAGCAGTTTCACTTGCTGCAGTGTTGTCCTCATGACAATACAGTTCCTCTTTGATAACACAGAAACAACTGATTCTATTCCCCTCTGGAATTAATTCTTAGTTAAGATGATGGCCCTCTGGTAAGATTAACTTTCGATTCAACTGGTTGTTGGCTGTTACCTCATATGTAATGAAATCTGGGGGAAAAAATTATCAGGCATTTCCTCATAGCTAGCCTTTTATTGCAGGTGATCGTGGTCACATAATTCAGTTGTCTTCAGGTACAGTATAATAGAGGAGCAGGTGTGATCCAGGGGAATCTCCAGATTTGGCAAAGGTAAGAGCTTTTTAGGCATACTTGGGTAAAAAAGCAGGGATAGTCCCCAACACATTAATCTGCAGGGTGCTAAATCCTCCCAACAATTTAGGAACAGTTCTGAATTAAGGGCAGCACTCATCAGTTGTTTTAAACCTTTCAATGACCCACAAGTATACTGGAATTAACAGATTATCTATATCCAAATAAAACTGTTCTCAATTAGGTGAACATATTGTGAGCATATTAGATTCTGCAGAGTTGTTGTTGTTGTTTTTTTTTTAACGGGTCGCTCTACGAAACAGGTTACGAACTAGAGCCATACTGTAGTGTGTTTCTAAAGCCTAAAGCAGCTAATAATGCAAGGGTTCTTATTAACATGATTAGAGAGTATCACGCTATTTTTAACCATTTAGTGTATGGCCATTTCCTTGTGTCCGGGTAGACCGACAAGACATTTATGTAAAATATCACCATGTAAATGTTAAATTATTATTCAATGTTTGCGTCCCTTTTGATTTGATAAATCTTTGATTTGGTTTATCATTCCGTCAAATTAACTTGTTTTGTCTGTAAATAGCATATTGTTACTGGAAATGAAATCACAGACACTCAAGCACTCAAGAAACTAAGTAGAAAGTCAGAATGTCAGAATGTCAGTTAAGCTTAATCCAACCACCCCAATAAAACAGGAATAACTGTCTATAAGGATAATGATAATCATAATAATGATTTCTAATTGACGATGTTAAGTCAATAACTTTCGATACTGGAAAACTAGAGCTATTTTATCATGTTTTATCACATTACATTTCATTACACTATATTTAAATGTGAAAATGTATATTCACGAGGTGAAAAGAAATGTACATAATATGTCTGGGGAAATTAATTGTTTGTATTAATGGTTTATTATCGTTAAGTTGCTTTGGATACAATTGTCAACAATAACAAACTTAAACAATAACATGTAACAGTATGTTGTAAAAAAGACAATTTTATCTCAAAATGATTTTTCCCTTCCGAGACAGACAGGTCAGCAGGGGGACAGTGGCAGCTCTCTTTTGCCAGCATCAGCTGCCTCTTCAACTGAGGAGAATGTGAGAGCACTGATGGTGATCTTACATGGATGTGGGCAGGGATATAGTAACCAATATACAGATGCTTTCTTCATAATCTTACTTTCCTTCGGTCAGGCATTTCTGATCCAAAAGAAGTTATTTCTGGCAATTCTCTTCTGGCAAGCTGTGGAGCCTTAGTTCAGAAAGACTGAGCCGTCATTCAGTCAGTCTGGCTAAGTCGCCACCTCTTGCTTTAAGGCCTTGCCGGAAATGGAGGACTTTTGGAGTGGATTCTCGGCGCGTGAGCAGTAAAGGTTGGACTAAAGTCTTCACACCTGAAGCACCTCTCTCTTTTCTTTTACTCTCTTCAGAAATGTTGATGAGATATATCCATAGTCCATAGTATGTGCCATAATAACGACAGTTTGTTGTCATTGAAATAATTTAACATCTAATACAGTGGAGTAGCTTAAATCCTTTTCATTGTTTAAGTAGACCATGTGTAAAACCAATAACAGAAGAAGCTCTTATCAACCGTACTAGGCAGAGTCTAATCTTCTTCCTTTGTTTTACCAGAAGGAATGGAGAAGATCCACACAGTGCCTCACAGCAGACTCCAAGTATGAAATGGAATGGGTATGTAAACCATAGTTGTTATCATTCATATGAGCAAACAGTGGATTGATGTTGAATTGTTGTGTCCTTAACATATTTACGTTTGCATGCGTGGTGGACGATATGCGGGATTCTCTTTTCGGGTTTAACTGGGTAAACCTATTCCGACGCACCTGTCCCCACAAAAGAGGTGTGTAAAAGCGTTTTGTAAACCCTCTATAGTATAATCATTTATACCACCATTGATATACTTATTAATACCAACCATCATGACTTACAGTAATACTAACACACTTTATTTCTCTTCCCTTTCCCCTATACCTCACCTGTGAGGTAAACCATTACCAGCCATCAACCATCTCTGTGCCTGTCCCTCATCACACCTGAAGTCACATCCCTATGACTGCCCTACCATCGCCTGCTGTGGCTCCCTGCCCGAATCCTTGGCCCACGCATCCTAGCGACCCATCACTTTCCGAAATAACTAATGGATTACTAATGGACAATTTATTCCCTACACTGGACTATTTGAACTTTCATTGTCATTGTAACTTTCAAACTACAAATGACTTTACTGTAACTGACCCTAGGCAGATGGGTTGGGCCCTTGAGTCGTGGATCTGTCTGAGGTTTCTTCCTACTGTATATGTATCTCCAATTCTAGGGAGTTTTTCCTTGCCCCTGTTACTCATGGGCTCTCTTTGAATGTTTAACACTCTGTAAGGCGCTCTATAAGTGAAATTAAATTGAAATTGAAATTGAAAATTTACGGAGTGTGTATCCCTTCCCATCAAAAAGCATGACATGACATGACATGACATGGTTGCCATGTTACAGAGAGTTCACCTGACTGACGACATGGAATGGGTACGTTTATGAGGCAGCCTGGGTGCCACCAATTACAGAGCCAGGAGTACAGAGTCCCACCAATCACAGAGCCTGGAGTTTAGAGTCATACCAATCACAGAGCCAGGAGTTTAGAGTCCCACCAATCACAGAGCCAGGAGTTTAGAGTCCCACCAATCACAGAGCCAGGGGTGTAGAGTGCCAATCAGTCGGCAGTGTAGACAGTGACAGGATTATAGACAGGAGTGTCATTGTTGTGGACTGTGTGTCAGATATGTGTCAGTTTACACTGGCCATGGAATGTGCCACAGACATAGGCCTACCATAAAACTGAAAATCTTCATTCCCTCAAAAAGTACTGCGTATTGAGTAAAGATGATGCAACAAAGGGTAAAATCCAAGGACATGCCCACATTGGATGTTCAGCGGCGCCAGCAAAGAACGAAGTAGTTACAATCACAAGAGCTTGAATATAGAATAATATGGGTTTACTGGGGCACACACAGTAAAGCAGCATTCACACCAAGAACGATAACGATAACTATAACTATAACCATAACGATAAAAACGTTCACACTGGCCAACGATAAGAAAATTCTCTCCTCGTGTTAATGAATGTGATGACTATATTATGGGTTCTGATTGGCTCTGAAAGAGCGATATTTGTGCATAGTTATCGTTATAGTTATCATTCTTAGTGTGAACGGCCCTGAAGGGGCACAAATGTAACGGTGCAAGAGGGCACAGATACTTTGACCCTTGTAACACACAAGCAATAAGACGGAGACAGTAGTATCATAAAATACAAACAGTTTATTAACAGAGTATAAAAAGTAATTCACAACACATTCCAATCAATTGCCCCTATCCGTTCAGTCTTTTCCCTTAATTAGGTAAACTATGGTTTGTAATCTGGCGCCCCCTACTGTAAACACAATGTCACATGAATAGCTAGGCTCACTCCACACCAGTCCTACAATAGCCAACAATATTTAGAATAAATAGCACAGCAACCAAACCCACGATCAAAGCAGTATAAATAGTTCACTCAATGTGCAAAATTCAAGATTCAATCCATGCTATATCACTCCAAAATACAGGATACAATTGGACTAGTGCAAACATGCAATTTGAGCAATAAGATATAAATAAACACTCTGCAATTTGAGATATTCGACATGTGCAAATATGCAATTCCAATAACGTGATTAAATACCAAATAGCACAGCAACCAAACACACGGTCATAAGAATATATAAATAGTTCACTACGTGCAGAGTTAGCAATTCAATAAATATGATGGCACTCCAAAGTACGGGAAATACAATTCGACATGTGCAAATATACAATTCAAGCAAAGTGATTAAATATGTGCAAATACGCTCAGGGTGTATATAACTCGTAAGGTTGTCTATGTTAGAACAATTGCAAGTAGCCTAAACACCACGGACTTAAGGAAGTAGACGAGCAGCCACACACAGCTACCTAACTAAGGGGCGGAGGGGCAGAGGAGCGAGAGAGAGAGAACGAGAGAAGAGAGAGTAAAGTCAGTAGGCGAACTTCAGTCCACCACTCACGACCCAGCCCAGTCCAGAGTCACTGTAATCGCTGTAGAGTAGTGAGCGTTGCCAGCGGGGATACACCGTAGCCGCGGCTTGAATCCCACCCTTGTATTCCAGGCCGGCGTCACGCTGAGCAGCTCCGAAGGAGGCGGACAATCGAGACTGCGGGTAGAGGAAGGGAATAATCAGTTCTAGGATAGAATACGCATTCAGCCCACACGCTCTCACCAGAGTACAGTTCGGACACTTTCCTTAACTGACGATATTAGAGTGCGTTGAATAGTGTCGACTCGTCGTGCTGTTGTCCGCGTCTCGGAAGAGTTGTCGGTCGTCCTGGAGCCCTCTCTGCCGACGCAGGCGTTCATTGTCCTTTTATCCACGGCTTTGCCAATCCCGCAGCTCATCAGTGGAATTGGGTGCACCTGTGAACGGAGGTCCTCACACACCCACACGCAGGCTCAACCAGACACACAGAAAACAGCCAGTCCCACCCATATAAGTAATACATGTAAAATCAGTCCAGTGCATTCGCTACATTTCCCCCCAGTCTTTAATAGGGATCGTCCCGATCACTGTACCGTATATTTGCTACATTTCCCCCCAGTCTTTAACAGGGATCGTCCCGATCACTGCACCGTGTTCCATAGTCTCATTTCCATCAGGCCTACCCCTTTTCTACACAAACAGTAACAACTGTTTGTTTAAACAGTTAAATGTTTGTTTACAAACCATCTGATCACATTACTTAAGCAGGCAGCTGGGGACGAACACGATGACATCACCGACATGCTGGAGGGACTGCATCTGAGTGAGGAGATGGAGTGGGTATGTTTGAGATCAAGGAACCTAAGCCTGTCCATTCAACCACCTAAAGACTAAATCATGACAAAATCCGACAAATAAAAACATCACAAACAAAAAAAAAGAACGAAAGACCCTACTGACCAACACCATATCCTAATAGCTCCTGCACCTTCTGCTTGTAGCAAAGCATCCCTGATGTTAATCTCACAGTGCCATAGACAGGAGAGCTGCATCATCAGTATAGTTCAACTAGGCCTGTGTGTGTTTCATTCCCCTGTACTGTGCTGTACATGTCTGACCTCTGACACCTCAGACGGCTCCTGCAGATGAGGCCACCCAACGGGCTGACCGACCTCAGCAGTGTCACCATGACGAGGAGATGGACTGGGTCTGACTGGGTAAGGCAAACACATTCGTCATTCTAAAACAGTTTTGTTTAGTTGCACGATAATAATAATAATAATAATAATAATAGTAATAAAACCATTACTTGGGCTATACATTCTCTGCATCTTTAGCAACCATCTTTTACAGGTTCCTAAGGATTCTTCCAGTGACCTGGCAGAATGTCTGCAGTGCCTGACAATGGAAGCTGATGGACAGGAGATGGAAAATACTGAGTGTGACTGTGGTGGTCCCTTTTTCACCGTTTGAAAGACCAGGGGCCTGTACTATGAAGGGAGCTCAACCTACCCAGATGTAACCCAGGGTTACTTTGCTAAACCGGGGTTGACAAAACCTGGTTATCTTCATTGGTGTTAATCGGTACTACGACGCTGAGTAAGAAGTTGATTTGTTGAACTGGGGTTGAATCGGAGTTGGTGCGCGTTCACATAAAATGGGCGGGTTGCAGCGCAAATCATCACTTTTAATGATGACGCGATCACGTTATTTTACGGATAAGCAATGCGCAATGATTATAAAAAGTGCGAGGAATTAAAACCCACTTTACTATACATCAAATAGCCTACGTCGGCAGCAAACAAAGCAAGACAAGGCTGTTGGCAACGTAGGCTATTGCAGATCGGATATATGAAAGTAAAGTTTTATTTCATGTTCCTTAAATAGCCTATGTGTTACGCAGGATTAATAGCTTGCGGAATGTCTGAAATGTGTTGAAATAAATACATTTTGAGTTCATAAGAGTCCTACAGATGCAACACAATTCATGCCATGTATATGAATAAATATTAATAAAGGATAATTGAATGTTTAGCCCCATTGACTGATTTAGTGTATGCCTACTGTGAACATTTTAGATGCAACGGCAGTGCCGCTGGCAGCAGGTGAAAATGAAACTCAAAAACATTCAGAAGGTTTATAGGCCTAGTTATAGCTTGCATTAATATGTCTTAATTATGAAAATGTTATATTGCCAATGCTTATAGCCTCCACTTTGCCTCGATCAGCTGACAAATGCAACGAATTCCCTCGGCTGAGAATGTATAGGCTATCTTTCATAGAGAATATTATATGGAGAAAGATTCTGGCGGTCTTTAAAAACCCTCGCCTTGCGAAGAGAGGCGCTTACAATTTGCGCTCCAATAATGTATCTTCCAAGTAGCCTACGTCGACATTGTGGGGTGTGGTTAACCGCAAACCTCGGGTTAACCAAGATCATAACCTGCTCGGAGCAGGTTTGAGATGCAGCGTAAATTGCCATGGCAGCATACCTCGGTTAAAACCTATCCACCTTTCGTAGTACGGGTTAACCGGGAAGTTACGCCACACGTGATCAACTTACTCTCGAAGTTACCCAGCTAAGCCAGTAACCCCGCTTCGTAGTACAGGCCCCAGCAGGTCACATTTCCAGTGGACTGTAAATATTGTATAAAAGAGTAAATTGTACATCTGACTAAAGATAAGACATAAAACTGATCCAGCAGCTTCTGGACTTTACTCACTTTTCCTGCTTGTGAATTGTAATCTATTATTTCATGATGTTTGTTTTTACATATGTAAATATGTGCATGTATGTATGTTTACTAATAGATGGGTGGTAGTGGTTGTATTGGGTCAAAGTAAATGTGACAAACATTTGGCCTAAACTGATGGCCTATTTTCAGTGGTCTGGTGGACACGATAGTTTACTTGCTAGTTTACTATCTTTTGGTAATACAATCACATAATAAAAACAAGTCAACATCATTCATTTGCAAAAAAAGTTTTGTTAATTCCAGTGGCATCAGAAAAGGGACACACTGTAAGTGTTCCACAAATCTAGATATCTCACTTATCTCACTATAATACATGGGCTATTTATTGATTTTCAATGTAGTTTCATTAGTTTCTAATAGAAGGAATACACAAGGAATTCCAAGAGCATTAATCATAAACATGCAAATCTTTTACTGAATAATCATAGCAAACATGAAGTCATGACAAAATAAAGGGCCACAATAACATGACTTATTACGCGGGATACAGTATGTGTCTATGCCAGAGACACATAAGCATCAGCGTCCTTAATCCTAAACGCTGGATAGAGTACTGTAGTTCCTCTTGATGCATCCCAATCATTGCTAATGCTGTGTCATTCACGTCTGAATTCTGTAGCGGGCCTGCTGGGATGGCTTTGAAGCCTTCCAATGGTTGCATTGAGAGATATGACTTGAACTTTTTAAACTCAGCGTCTTTCAAATCCTCCAGTATCGACAAAAGAAGTTCCAATACCATGGTGATATTCTGAAATTAAAAATGGCCATTATAAGGTGATTAACTAAGGTAATAGACACACCACTTTTTGACCTACTGATGATTAAAGTACTCCAGAAATGATGCCAAAAAATGCCCAATGTACCCAAAAAACATTCCTAAAGAAAACTGCCCAGCAACGTTGTTCAAAAAGTAGCCCTGTGTAGATCATCTTACACTACACTTGCTTGCTCCACTAAATTTCTTACTGCATCAACATCTCTTTGGATAATAAAATTACAAAACTGTGTCACTGTCCAAATAGTTCTAGACAGTGTTGCCAGGGGGGGGGCAAATAACATTTTGAGTTCAATGGTTCTCTATGAGAAAAATGTCATTGGGCGTTTTTTTGCTGAAGATGGCGGGGTGATTGGACGGAAATCAGTCAACCCAATCTGGCAACACTGGTTCTGGACCTAACTGAATGTGCAGTGTGTATTGCGGATGCTCCTCTGATCTCTAATCTCCTGTGTGTTGTGTGGGTGTAGTGTATGTGAAGCAAGACCAGATAACGAACAAACTCATCAGACTGGTTTGGACACACAACGCTGTGGAACCAGACATTTTGGAGTAGCGAAAAAAGCAATCAAGATGGCAGCAAGATGATCAAAGAGGTTTTCAACCTCAACAAATTCTGTTAAAATATTTCAAGATTCTTCTCAACCCCTTGAATTACGTGATCTGATTGCATCAGATTACATCATCTGATCTATGGACCCAACCAACAGTGGTACCCAAAAATGATAATGTATGTTTTCCTGTCTACATTAACAGCTCAATATATTACACATTCTACACTCTATTCTTGAGGATATCTGAACAGAAAATCTGATAAAATGAACATGTCTATCATTCATAAAAAAAATATCATATTATCTGATAAAAACATAATTGTATTTGAATGAAGCGCTTGTAAAGCCATGTTCTACAGTATATATAAGGTGTTTATTACTGTACCTTATGCTAGTAGAAGTGACTTCTGCACCAGTGAAGTTTGTGCTGGTAGAGTGAGCTTGTGCCTGAAAACATTGGCGTATAAGTATGCCCATGCAGACACCCCCGCCGCCCCACCCTACCGCAGCCTTTGTGTCTGCTTTTCCGCATAATGCATAGGATATGCCTGTGAAGTTTAGATCTTACGACCTTAATGATGTTATCTGTTGGATTTGGTGTAGAAATCGTATTCTGAGTTGATAAAAATTACTAAAACAAAATACAATTTGTATTTAATTCCTTGGTTGTGATATATATTAATTCCAGAATTTTACATTTAATCTAATATTCATCATAAAGCTTATAATGAAAATATTTTTTTTTAACCTACTGTGCAGCAGTAACATGCCTACTCTACTCTGCGAGCATATAGGTTCTTGAAACTAAACTGGTCAAGCCAATCGGGTCTGAAAGACAAAGGGAAATATTTCTGGTATGGTCATGCTGAATGCATTGTAATTTTTTTCTAAATCCAGTACCTGGCCTGTAGACCCGTCCGCAATTTGGTGTAGGGGGAATTTCCCATTTGAACTAAGTTAGTGGGTCCCTAAAGAAGTTATTAAGAAATAAGACAATTCTTAAGAAAATATTGGCGAATAGCATTTAAGAACAATCTTAAGGACTTTCTGACAACGGGCCACAGTTCAAGTCTGACGAGTTTCATGATTACTGTGCAGAGAAAGGAATTGTACATCTCAAAACAACACCAAAATGGGCCCAAGCGAATGGCGAAGTCGAGCGCCAGAACAGCTCGCTCATGAAACGAATCAGAATCGCGCAATCTGCCGGATTGGAATGGCAGAAAGAACTCAGGCGATATGACACAGTGTATCAGGGAATTGCGCATAACACCACAGGAAAAAGTCCAGCCAAACTCTTATGCAACGGAAAGATGAGAGGAAGCTGCATTTGAACCCTTTTTTTCTTTGATTGAAAATGTTTTCCTTATGGAGGTGAAAAAAAGTTTTGAAGTGTTTTTTCTTTTGATTGAATCATTTTGAGACAAACGTACCGCAGAGGGCGGATGCTTTCCCATTGGCAGACATACTGTATGACAAGGGTCTAAACCAATCACGTCTTTCTGACCAACAAGTCCTGGCAGAGAATTTATGGTTGCCGGGGCAAGCCAGGGACTAGGCTAAAGAGAGCTGTGGTGGAGTTGTTGGGAAGTATATGAAGCATATTCTGTTAGATATTTAGATTACATAAAGTTTGCTAACAATAGTCAGCGTTGACTAGCGTTAATGTTCACTGTTGCTTCATTATTCGCGTAGGTCGGCCACTTGCATTTCAATGCGAGTTATGCAAGGAGCTTCCATCCACAAAGGGGACACAGCAGCAGCGAACATTAATAAGGTTAAGATCTTCCATAGTGACCACTTGAATCCTCTCTCGTTACCCTACTTGAAAATTACACTAGAGGGGACATTCCGCCGAATGAATGCCATTTATGTCCCCGGCATATAAAATGTATAAAAATATTTAGATATATCATATCAACTACTAATTATTATTAAACAAATCTCCATACACATTAATCATTGAAGAAATTAAAAATATATATTTTCAAAGTAGCCTATTATATAAAGGCATCCGAATCACTGTTTTATAGCCTTTGTTACCTGTCCCCGGAGTTAAATGAAACATTTTAACACAGTGAATCATAAATAAAAACCTTCCTAAATCTATCTTTTCCTGCATTAAAATGTAACTCCATACTTTATCTACACTCTAAAAAAATATTTTTAATAAAAACTTCATTATATTTTGGTTAAAATTCACATTTTAGTCGAGTCCCCAGGTTTTCACTCATTGCTGTTACCTACGTAAATACATCCCTCCTCCTAAAAATATTGGAACATTCCACCAGTAACATGTTTACCAGGAAGTGACATCATTTGGATCTGCTCAAGGTCATGGGAAGACCAAAAGTAAGTTTACTCATTTACTTTTCTTTAAATTTGAAGATATTGTCATTGTGTCATAGAGGGGTAACTCTAAAAACTCTTTCCTGTTACCTAAATTATCTCTTGACAGTATTTGTTGATATCAAAAGTAAAATCTTCAGTTAGGCTAAATCTTAGGAATGTACTCTGTTTGCAAAAGGTATTAGCATAGATGCTATGTGGCTAGATTTCATACAATTGTTAATTTTATGCTAAAAACTCATTGCTGTTACCCTCATTGCTGTTACTCAAATAAAGGTAACAGCAATGAGTGGCGGTAACAGCAATGAGTTGTGCCCTGTTTTATGAATGAATGAATATACATAATATCATAATTATATTAATGAGTTTACATGATTCCGTAAATTTTTTATTAATTTACTAAAGTTAGTTAAACGAGGAATTGTGTGAATCAATGTCATTGAATGCTGTCTATAGGAAAAAAACTGAAAATTTGATACATTTGATACAACATAGTAGCTGGTTCACTATTTGGCCTAACACAAATGGGGATAGTGACTTACTTTCAGTTAATATTAGTTACTGGTTTGTTATTTGGTCTATGTCTTTTCTTTTGTTGTTTTAGGGTTTTTTTGCTACAGAGAGCGTTCAGTGACCGTCAATAGGGCTATATTCACACCAAACTTTGCTTTTAAATTTCTCCTTTAAAGTAAATTTGTCATCTGAGATCAGTTTATAATTTGAATCGTAATTACAGGGACCCCATCAAGCACTCAGTGCTGCTGAAAAGTAGCGGCGCTATCGCGCTCGACGGGATGCAGATTCTGAGAGGAGAGTGAGATATTTAGAAAAGGAGAAGGAAAAGTACAGGAGAGACCTACAATCAGGGATAAGGAAAATCATTGGAGATGTCAGTGCCAGAGAGCAGCGAAAAACCCGCAGGAAGTGGAGGGAAGTGTACTGTAGGGTGCAAGAGAGAAAAAGGGCACTACAAGACCTTGTCACTCCTCCACACAGCCCTGAGCCAACGCAAGCTATAGATGTGCCGCCCAGCTCCTCAAGGTTTAGTTTTAGTCTGTGTATTGTGTATCTGTGTGTCTGTCATACAGTGCTAAGCATAACCAGATATTACAGCGTAGTAACAAAGTAGACGATGGAAACCTCTATTGATTAACATGCAGTATAGAGGACTTAATCAGTTCATCTCACTGTAAAAGTTTAAAGAGCCAATACAAAGATGTGCAGTTTCCAGCAGAAGTGTAAAATGGTGTAAAGTGTAAAAGTGCTTTGAGATATTAAAGAGTACTTACATAATTGCTTAATAATTTAGGCGATAGAATGGGCTATACATAAAATGTCAATAAATAATTAAAAACATAAATATGTGCATTAACAGTGATGTACTTGTGTTTTTAGACAATTTGATCAAGGACGGCGAAGGTTCAGGAGTACAAGAAAGAAGTTAACGAAACAAATGGAAGAATTACAACATCTTCTGACAAAGGAAATACGGAAAAAAGAGATACAAAAAACAGGTCCAAAGACTGAAAAGAAAAAATGAGTCTCCGCGAACAAAGGTCAAAAGAAAAATGGCACAGCTTCCACGCTCATCTGTTCAAAAAACACTGCTCTTCCATCATGCATTGGTAGAAACCATCAGGAGTAAGTTCATAAAAGCAAAGGGGGAGAAGGAAAGGCAAATCATTTCAAAAGTGATCAGGGAAGGTCCCTGAAAATACAGAATGCAAAGATTAGCCCAAGTTTCACTGGGTTTTTCAAAGGCAAGGTGGAATATTGAGACCAATGGCTACACTTACCAATGAAAGAGAAACAAAAGGGTGGGAAATGATCTGGTGGACAGCGTGATTGCTTTTTATCAGAGAGATGATGTGAGCCGAATGGCGACAGGGAAAAAGCAGGCAATCACCCTTAAAAAAACAAGAAAACAAAAATGTTTCCTTTTGGATACAATGAAGAACTTGCATCTGAAATTTTTGGCTGAAGAAAGATTCATCTCTCACTCGCTTTTCTGTTCCCTACGTCCATTCTGGGTTGTGGCTCCAACACTGAGTGATCGTGAGACGTGCATGTGCAAAATGCATGAGAATTTGGAATTCATCATTCAGAAGCTACACCAACTCAGGGTCATCAACACTGTTAATTTGGATGAACTGGTGAGATCAATTACATGTGACCCTGAAAACATAAAATGCATGTATGGTGACTGCAATGAATGCAAAGACCTGTCTTGCCCAGTCACAAGACCATATGCAGCAGAGAGTGAGGTTACTTACCTGCATGGGCAACAGTGGATAGGGAGCACAAGAATGACCCAAACAAAACATCAAAGGTCACCATGAAGAAGGAGTTCCGGGCCACTCTTGAGGAACTGTTGAACCAACTGAACCTCCATCTGCATAGGTGCAGGAGGCACATTTTTATGCGTGAATGTTTAATTCACATGGACTTTTCTGAGATTTATATGTGTAAATACAGTGCTGAAATACAAGCGGTCCACTTTGGAGCCTCACACCAGCAGGCAACATTGCACACAGGTGTGCTCTATGTGCATTCTAACTCCAGTCCACTGTCCTTCTGTTCAATCTCTCCCTCACGACTAAAAGGCCCACCAGCAATATGGCAGCACTTATCCCCTGTGCTAGATTATGTGCGGAGCACATACTCTCACATAACGACGGTTCATTTTTACAGTGATGGTCCATGTACGCAGTACAGGCAGCGAGGCAACCTGTACTTGGCAAGCACTGAGCTTCCAAAGAGAGGCTTTAAAGAAGGAACATGAAACTTCTTCGAGGCGAGCCATGGGAAAGGTGCCCCTGATGGTGTAGGAGGGGCACTGAAAAGGACGGCAGACCGCCTAGTCTGCAAGGGAACTGACATTCCTGGTGCTGCAGAGCTGTACTCAGCACTCAGCAAGGCTGCACCTCTGTAAAGCTGTTGATGTTAATGAGGAGGACATTGACAAAGCAGTTTTAGGCATGCCCAATAATTTGCCTCCTCTTCCGGCCACCATGCGGATGCATCAAGCAGTTACTCTTGCTTATGGAGAAATTGTGTACAGGGATGTCAGCTGCATGTGCACAGCAGCACAGAATCTCCTCTGTAAATGCTTTGACGCAAAGCATTTCACATTCAGTCAGGCAGTTGCAACAGCATCCACATCATCCACATCAACAGCATCCACATCAACAGACATCAGAGAGTGGCAAAGGCCTGAATCAGTTGGCCAGTGGTGTGTCCTCAAGTATGATGGCGATTTATACCCTGGAGTTATCACTGACATCAACGAAACACATGTTGAGGTCCGCAGTATGGCCTGTATAGGGTTCAACAGATTTTTCTGGCCCATACGAGATGGTGTCCTTTGGTATGTGCTTGACGACATTGTGTCCATCATCCCACCTCCCAAGTGTAGCAGGACGCACACTGCTCAGTTCCAAATGGGTAGCAATTAACTTGCTCTCCTTGCCCTGCCCCTGTGCTTAATTGCTTGCACCTGAAAAGGCCTTCAGATCTCTATAAAGGGGGTAGAAGAGAGGCCATGTTGGAAGGGGTCTTGAATGCGTGATCCCCGGATGGCTCTCACCCCAGCTCCATGGGCTCTGTCCCTAGCATTCGGTCAGTAGCACTATGGCTGTTTTGCAGCAAGCCAGCAATTGGATTCACTCGCCCTGTGCACTGGATCTGCTTTGGTCCGTCAAGGACTGCTGGAAGCACCCTGCCCCGTGGTGCCTGCTCCCTTGTCATATGTACTCCATGTTGACCAATGTGGTAGGTTCCTTTTAGTTTTATTTTATGATTTCGGTGACTGAGTGGCTCGTTATAATGATGTTCCTCACTCTTGTAGGCCTGAGCTCGGGTGGAAGCCGACAGACGAGGCTGCTCTGTTTCTGCGCTTTTTTATCAACACTGTGTGTGTGTGTGTGTGTGTGTGTGTGTGTGTGCGCACACATGTTGCATGTGCTGTCCTGTGCTCCCCACACTCCCGGCGACATCTCCGCGGCAGCCAGTGACGTCTGTTCGGGTGGCTCCAGCTTCCTGTTTGGCCCCGTTGTCGTCTGCTGATGGCATTCCTGTGTGTGTGTGTGCTTGTGTGTATGTAGGTATAGGTGTAAGAGTAGGTTTGTCTTTTGTTTGCCATTTGCTAATGGCCTGTTGGGTGTTTGTGTAGTATTTTGTTTTGTCCTTGTATGTGTGATAATTAGGTATATTGGGCTGTTTGTTTGGGGGAACTCCTGTGGTGGTCGCCACTCCCCTTTTCGTGTGCTGTGTTGAATGTAGCTAGTACTACTGTTAGTCCACCGTGTGGTCATGCCTGTGTGGAGCACTTTGATTGCCTTTTGGGGTACAGCGCCCGCTAGCAGGGTTACCTGTTAAAGTCACAGCCTGATTAGTGTCCTGATTTCTGTATGTCTGTGTACATGCTGTTATGTAATAAAAATATATGTAATTGGAAACCACGTCTCTGCCTCCTCACCAACGAAGCTGTGTGTCCTATTGGTTCTAAGGGATGTCCCTGGGTTCCCTCTAATACCTGGGGTGGCGTAGTCGATTCTCCGCAATGCCACACAAGCCTGTCACATCACGCCACGTAGAAGTCGACAGGGAAATCTGGGCAAACCTTCAGAATGTCCTAGAAGAGGTTAGTTACTTCTTGAATTCTATTCAATTGTAAAACTGGGGAAAATAAATACTTTTTTAGACAATGTAGAATATTTTCTAATGCATTGGAAATGGCCATGGCCAAGAACATAATATCTTAACTTTTTTGTTTGTGTCCGTTTTACAGATGTAAAGAACCAATGTGCATTCATGATATGCCAAAAGGAGAGACTCAAGAGCCTCTACATATCCCCTCTTGTCTTCTCACGTGCACACACACACACGTACAAGACCTCTCTCCACACTCAAACATCCCCTCAGTTAGGACTTCAGATCTCTCACTATCTCTTTACTCTTTCTCAAACCCCCACACACAGACTTTAGATGCAGTTCAGTATTCTTCTGTGTGCTCCATGTTGAGCTGTCACTCATTCAGACAATCAGTTCATATTTTTATACACACTTCTAACTCCCACTATTCAATACTTTGCAATGAGATATTTTAACATTTGCCAATGTTCAGTATTCTTCTGTGTGCTCCATGTTGTCTTTAAGTCACTGTAGACACCCATATCTGATGCGCTGTTATGAAGTCTCCATCTATTCAATGCTTCATTGAGATATTTTTTAACATTTGTCAATGAATGTTCACATGATACTCTGTTTATTGTGCCAAAGCAACTGCAATACTTAATACATGCCAGACTACTCATTCCTGTTACCATTGTTTTTTTCCTGTTACCCAAATGTTTTTCCGGTTACTTAATGGTTTCCTCTAAAAAAAGAGAAGCTGAGAAGTTTTTACATTCATGTTGATTCCATCAGTTGTATTATTGCTTAATAACATAAATGCTCAATCTTTGGATTAAATTGATGTTTTTAAACAAAAAGAAAAGATAAAGTCTAATTTGCATTTAAAAAAAAACCCCGACAAATTTGGCCAAAATATAGTACATTTTTGTCATAAATATTGGTATTTCATCATGTAACCAACCATTTCATGTACATTAACATATTTTCTAATGGGAAAACAATATAAGTGGTTAAAATACTTTTATACATGGTTTTAAAATATAATTGAAGTTTCGGTAACAGCAAAGAAAAAAATTTGATGGTCATCAACTTTCGGATGGTGTAATACATTAACTAAATTAGCCTGAGATTGACCAGTACTCATTTTGAATTAGTAAATGTCTATATTGTTAACTTCTATGTTCAAAAGGAATGAAATCTAAAGTTTATTTTTGAGGTTTTACAAACAGTAAATGGCACTCATTCGGCGGAATGACCCATAACTAGCTGCTAGAATGCTATCGATAGCCTACCTTGACTAATGTCAGTGTAACATAGGCTACACTAACCTGACTCTCGCCAGATCCTTGTAGTTCGCTGAGCTTCACACAAGGATCTGAGAGTTCTCGATAGGAGATGTATTTCTGAAGGCGGGGCCTTATAAAAAAAATCCTTGCATGTGATTTGATAAACCACTTGTCCGTTATTTTGAATGACGTGCTAGGCTACTTCAAGCTCTTGCCAAACCCGGTCAGAAGAAGAGTGAAAATATCCTTGCCACCAATAAATGCCATCAAAACCATTCTCTGTTAATCTTTTAAAGAATGAATACTCGATTGATTCAACAAAACGGTTGAAATAGCAGAATCAATGTCAGCACAAGACTCCTCGCTGCGTGCCGCCATTGTTGTTTGAATCAAACACTCGCTTCGGCGCTCCTGATTGGTTCATCATTTTTTGCTCCCTGGAAGGAGTTTGGATTGCCCTCGAGCCCAGACCCTTGTGTGGAGCTCAGCGAAACGCCTCTGGTGGAGCATGGCGGAACTACAAGGGTCTGGCGAGAGTCAGGCTAAGGCAACAGCGAACATTAACGCTAGTCAATGCTGACTATTGTTAGCAAACTTTATGTAATCTAAATATCTAACAGAATAGGCTTATTACAAGACAACAATCATTTGAATACTGCTTCATGTTCTTCCCAACAACTCACTCCACCACAGCTCTCTTTAGCCTAGTCCCTGGCTTTCCGGCAACCATAAATGTGACCTTCCATGGCCAAATCAGTCACATTGTCCAAATTTTCAAAATCATATTTATTACGTTTTCAGGAAGGGGCATAATCAACCTTCAAAACGATACCTGTATCTAATGAATTGAACGTCATATTACTGAAATATAAACATTCAAAGGAGTTGAGTTCATCCTGTCATGCCAAGAGAAAAACGGAGAAATCTGCCTCTGAAGTTAACCGTCGGCTCAACACTGACGAACGCTTTGTAAGGTCGCAGCTATTACAAGATTTACGGTACTTGTATCAGCGACACAGTACGCGGATGGCTTGGTGGTTGTCAATGAGTGCATTTACCGTAAAAATTGGAATAGAGCGGCAAAAACGAGACGCCTCTAACTTCCTGCTTCCTCTAACTTTCTCACCTCAAGAAACTCACGTTTTTAGACTAGAAAAGGTCAGTTTTTCGGCGAAATGTATTCACGGCCGTACAGTGTAGACCTCCCACTGTTTCAAAACACACACACAAAAAAAATCCACGATTTTAGCACAAGTGACATAAATGGTCATTTTTCTCAGAAACGTCTGTTGCGACAAGCGACTGGTTTTGCCGTGGAGAGTCACAAATTCTCTTTTTCTATTAAATAATAAAGACACAAATGTCCTACCCATATTATGGCCCAAACATTACTTCAATCAAAAAAAGCTGCTTTAAACAAAAAAAAAATTCACTTCTGTCACAAAAAACATTTTCAATAAAAGAAATAAGGTGTTCAAAGGCATTTTTTGAGTCAATTTATTTCTTTGATTGAATATGTTTTCTTTGACAGAAGAGAATGTTTTTTTGATTGAAGATATATTTTTTGATTGAAGCACACTTTTTTATGATTGAATAATAAAGACACAAATCTACCTCCATAAAAGAGCACCTTCATTTTGTGGAACCTAGGCATCAACAGCAAGGGGAATGAGGATTCATTTCAGTACATACCGATAAAAGATGTTCTCAAGACTCACCTGGAGAACACTGATGTTTTTGAATCATTCCAAAGAACCTGTCAGAGATCCCCAAGTGCTTTTACTTTTAGTGATTATACTGACGGAGAGATATTCCAAGGAAGTCCTTTTTTTTGGAGATGCCAGCATTGTCAGATTAAGCCTCTACACTGATGAATTTGACGTTGTAAATCCATAGGCTCCAAAAATCACTTCACAAACTTGCTGCACTGTATTTTACAATTGGCAATCTTGAGTCAAATTTTAAGTCCCAACTCAGGTTCATACACCTATGGATTCTTGTGAAGAACAAACCACTCCAAAGGTATTCCTACAGAGAGATTCTGCGCCCCCTCATTGATGATCTGAACTCTTTACATATTCATGGGCTGAGGTTCAATGTGAATGGGCAAAGTGTGCATGTGAAGGCAGCATTAGCAACAATTGACCCTTCCAGAAGTCCCGCCCTCCATAGTTACTGTTGCTACGCCTGTCAAACTTTCGCACCTTGCCCGTCTATTACAATGGAGGAGACACGGGATTTTTTAAACAAATGTAATTTACAAAGACATCGCACCACACTGAAAGCTCATATTTGGTCACTAGCGAGCTACATCTGTCCTCTGTCAACTACAGTTGCATTTTCAGCTCTGAACAAAACCGTTCATGAGTTATTCAAGCAAAAGTCGAAGGTATGCGTTGTTTTCGATGGTTCCTCCAGGCTAGTACTAATGAAACGGGCGGGGGACAAAACTAGCATAACGTTTTAAGCTATACTTCCATAACGTCAATATTTGACAACATAACATGATTGGTACTTCAAATAGGTATTATTTTAGACAGAATTGCTGACGGGCTATACATACGTCTCGTTGAATGTCTGTTAAGAACTTTTTGCCGCCATCGTGAAACGTATCTCGCGGTTATGGAAATATCACGCAATATGCAAAATTTAAAGTTAGAAAAATACGTATTTCAAACTATATCATGTCTTTATAGTTCTACATGTTATTTCACCGTGATTTCACGTGTTTGGGGGCACCACACATCCAAATAAATGCCCTTAATGGCCCACAGGCTATGCAGTCTCCATAGGTTAACATGGCAAAAACTCGAAAGCTTGCCAGGCCTTGCTTGCCTAGTTACGGGTTGCTAAGCCACGATTGGCCTGTGGCGGTTTTAGGGCGTGGCTCTGGAAGGGTCAATTTCTGCAGACAATTTGGCAGCTCAGCTGTTTCAGTAGTGGACGTGTGTGTCATTAATGTATGGTCCCCTATAATGACTTAAAACTCCATGTTAACGAAGAACATCATCTGAAGTGCACAAATCCCACCTGGAAGCACTGAGGGAGAGCCCTGCGATATCAAAACAGACCTATGGGGTCGTCAGTGAATGTCCATTTAATAAACTGCCATACTTCGATGTCACACAAGCATTTCCCCCTGATTTAATGCACGATTTCCTGGAGGGAGTTGTACCTGTGGTAATCTGTGAAGTAGTCAAGGCATTACATTCCCGCAACATTGTCTCAGTCTCGAGTGTGAATGCAGAGTTGGATGCATTTCAAATTGGAAAGAATGACAGAAGCAACGTTCCACAGAAATTATCACAAAACAGCTTGAAACGGAACAAATTACAAGGGACAGCATCACAAAACTGGTGTCTGTTCAGGATTTTGCCCTTTCTTATTGGCCATTACATTCCAGAGGGTGACGTCCAATGGTGTATTTTTTTTAAGTGCCGTGAGATTGGTGAGATCCTTTTTTCTTCCAACATCAAAGAAACCATCCCCGTCCTCAGCTTGCAAATTGGTGAATTTCTGTCTGATTTCAAAACCCTGTTCCCTGCTACTTTCGGGGCCGGACCATTGGTCCGACATCCCATTAGTCCGACATCCCATTCGTCCGAAAATGAACCATTCAATAGAGATACCATTAGTCCGACATCTCATTACTCCGAAAAAAAGAGAACCATTGGTCCGACGTCCCATTAGTCCGACCATACACAGTAGAGATGCATGGATGACTTGAAACTGAAAGATGCAAAATTCGCGGAAAAGAGGAGACAGCATTGTGTGTCTAACAACAGGTGGAAATGTGCTAGCCTGTTGTAACAATCAACCGTTTACCTTCGGCTGTGTTAATTAAACGCAGAAGGGTTTTTTTGAATGACTAAATATGAATGGCAATAAACAGATAGGCTAATTCTGAGAATGAAGTAGGCTACTACGTAGACTACACATCTGAGTGCGTCTCTTGATTATAACAATGAAACAATGTCGCTTTCTTCGGTTTAACAGTAAAGGAAGACACACACCAAACAATAACCCAGGTCGTGCACAGTGGCGTTTTATTCACACACAATTAAATGTCCCAAACAATCCCAAGCGTTGCAATTCCCCCTTTCATTCAGTCCCGAAAATAAACCTAAAAGTCCAAACTAAACGAAAGATGTCCTGTATTTTGCCAGGACCGCGCACAAGAGTCAATAATCCAATCCAGGAAAACTAAAGGGCCGCAGCAATCAAAAAATATAATGCTCAGAAAAAAGGGAAAATGCGATTGCTGTCTCTCTGCTAGACCAAGCAATATGAAAACACAGAAAAGCAATCGATCTCACCAAATCTGGTGAATGCACCAGCAGTCCCCGAAGGCTTTTTCTCTTCGTGCGTCCTCTGTTTGGTAACGCAACGGTCCAAACTGCGCACAGCGTTTAATGTGAAAGTACGTTTCATCGGTATTGTTGTTAGTTTCAAACTCAAAGGAAAACATTTACAAACACTCGTTGCCGCAGCACTGAGTAGGCTAGGCCTACTGGCGCCACAGATTCAAAATCTCACACGCACTTGCTACCCTCTTCAGACCGCCCCCATCATAGCGCATTCGGGTAAGGTGCGCGGGTGCGCGTGCATATAAAAAATACATAGAAATAAGTAGGCTACATACACATACAATGATATTACATGAGAACAGAGTTATTATATGCAATTAAACAATGTAATATTTAAGAAATGGCACCTAAACCAATGTGGCAGTGTGTTGTGCGACATTTTGGGAAGCCAGGACTATGCACAAATTAAAACGAGTTTCTGGAGTGAAACTTTGAATTTAGTCAGACCTGTGTGATAGAAGAATATGGCAAGGCTCTATTTCTAGCTCATATCGAGAAGAACGCACGATGGAAATAACTGTGGACTAACTGTGGATAACTTGTAGCCTAGAACATAAAGGTAGGAGTTCATTGTCCTATAGCCTACGTTTAGCTATGTTGGAATGTAGGCTAATTTGTGGTTTTGGCGTATGAAAGTTTATACGACTGAAACACGTTTGCTTCGATGTTCGTTTGCAAAAATATAAAACACATCTCATGCTACAGTAGATGAAGTTCATCGCGGGATGTGAGCTTGGGTCACCTGCATGACAGTCACGCACCCATCCACTAGCCTATGTCCCTGCTATTGAAATCAAACTACAAATAGCGTCACATCACTCTAACTGTAAACAGTGGTAGACGGAGTTTTTAGGAAATAGACCAAAGTCTGGATTTGTTTATGTATTGTATGGTCGGACTAATGAGATGTCGGACCAATGGGCTTCTTTTTTTCGGACCAATGGGATGTCGGACTAATGGGATCTCTGGTCAATGGTTCATTTTCGGACTAATGAGATGTCGGACTTATGGGATGTCGGACCAATGATACGGAACCGCTACTTTCACCCCCAAACTCCACCTGACCCATTACCCCAGACTAATTTCAGAATTTGGGCCCTTGAAGCCATTGTGGTGCATGCGGTTCGAGGGGAAACACCAATAATTCAAACGATTGACAAAAAAAATCAAGAATTTGAGCTTCACCCTTTAGAAAAGGCTCTGTTTTTGACCACTATTTTTTGCTTCCCTAATAACAATGTTTATTGGCGTGATGTGCTGCTGTAAACATGCATGTGAAATAGTTTTATTTATTTATTTATTTTACAGAGCAGGAAATTGATGGAGAGACTCTTTTGGGACTAACGGAAAGGATGATCAAGAAGCTTTTTCCGGTGATGAAATTACAAGTGTTCATGAAGGAACTAGACCATTTAAAAAACTCTATTTCTTCACAGTACTGTAAGTACAATGTGTCGTATGATAGCGATTCATTTCACAGTGATTTTTGTGTAGAAATGTATATATATATATATATATATATATATACTGTATATATATATATATGTATATATATACACAGTATATACATATATGCCCAGTCACAAAATGTATGAAGACCTTCTGGGTACCCTGACCATGAAATTTCCATTTTTGAAAGATGGCAGCTCGTCTGGACATGTATGTACAGTACATGCTTAGTGTGCATCAATGATAGTGCTTTGCAGAGGTGGAAAAAGTACAAAAATATTGTACTCAAGTAAAAGTACCAATACTTTGCTGAAATATTACTCAAGTACAAGTTACAATACCCATCTGAAAATATACTCAAGTAAAAGTAAAAAGTAGTTCATTAAAAATGTACTTTAAGTAAAAGTTACTTAGTTACTTTTTTTGTTTAGGGAGGCAGCTAAGGCAGCTAAATTGCTAAGTAATACCGATTGTCTGAGGGTTTTTTTCCCATACTGACAGTGGGCTACTCCATGACCTTGAGAAATGGAGATCTATATGAAAAATCACTAGTCTGGTTTTCACCATTCTAAGGTCAATCTTTTAAGATTGAACATTAGTCTGGGGAAGATGCGCTTTGATTCTACTGCAAAAGAGGCGTGATCAATATGCATCGTTCAAATGACTCCGTACGCAATTGCCACGAGCGGGGCTAGTTGGTAAATTAAACTTTTAGCCTACCAAAGCCGGTCAGTAGAATCACAAACATGTTCTTCTGCTGTATGAACTGTTCCAGGGCAAGTTTTTGTTCTGTTTTCAAAGAAAACTTACCTTTAACATCTTCCAAAACAGAAGCGACAGCGGCTGCTGCTTTCGTTTTGTTGCTGCTTAAGTTTCGTTATCGTCACATCACCGGCCAATAGCGTGCCAGGACTAGAGTATGGCCGTTTCTGATTGGAGCCAAAGATTCTGGCAATGAAACAGTGAAAGTAGATCTGTTGGTATCCAGCCTGAGCTGCCGGGCGAAATTCAAATTCCCCGAAAGTTCAGGCAGGGTTCACCCAGCCTAAATAATCACACTAAAGTTCTCCTTTTTAAAATTAGAACGGTCAGGCACATGAGGTTTAATACTAATTTGTAGTGAGAAAGTAGGTGCTATTTCTGCTTATGTAGGCCTATGCTTTCCACTGTATATTTTATTTTACCTGAATATTTCAATGTCAAAATTAAATGTCAAAATGAATGTCAGACAAAATGTAAAGTTTGCCTTTTTGTTTATAAATAGGCTAATAAAGACAATCTGGTCGCTCTCACTCTCCCTTGCTAAAGCGCAAAATGGTAGGCCTATAGTCCACCTGCACAACGATTCATAAAGTAGGCTTTTGTTTATTTAGTTGAGCATCCCTAGTGGACCGCTTCATGCCCTATTGAAGGACATGCTGATCATTGTCACCTTAGTAGTTCCGACGATTCTCTTTTTTCCTCTTTTCTTTTTTTTTACTCAAGTAACTGATTAGATTTGTGATGTAACAAAGTACAATACTTCACAGAAAATGTAATCAAGTAAAATTTTAAATACCGATTTTTAAAACTACTCAAAAAATCCAAAATACACAAAAAAGCTACTCAATACAGTATTTTGAGTAAATGTATTTCGTTACTTTCCACCTCTGGTGCTTTGTTTTTAATCAAAATCTAACGCTCTCTATGTTTGGTGTTACTAAGGTCAGTTCGTGACAGGTTAAGGACATTTGAGAGTAGTCACATGTTTGGAGGTCGACAGGTTTAGGGTAATTTGTTTAGGGGGGATGCTGGTGAAACAGATGTCATTGTTTCCTTCAGTGCTAATCAAATAAGACGATCACAATATCACAATGCAGGCATCCCAACCTGCAAAAAGTCATTTCAGGGAGGTATCCCTACAACAGAATTTACATTCGAAGCTCATAGGTGGCCACTGGTGGAGTATGTGGTAAACAAACTGTCCCTCTCTGGTGTCAGCGTCACCAAGAAGCAAGATAAAGTGAGTTGTTATTTCAACATGGATGAAGTGGTGTGTATGGTGAACTCCATCTGTAAGGACCTACTGACACTGTACTGCAACATGAAATCTCTCATGGAGGCGTTATCCAATAAGAACAGGATAGTGTCCAGAGACATTGGCCGTTTGGTGTCCAACTTGAGATTGTATGCCGTTACAGGAAAATAGACACACATGTTGAGCTTCCACCTTGCGCTGACCTTGAACATGTCATATGTGGTGTAGTGGCAAGATTTCTCCATGACCTTATGCCAGTGACTCTAGCAGATAAAGAAGACCTGATTCTGTCCCTTCAACTGGCGGACCAGATTTGTATTCTCACTACGTTACTGTTTTCCAATCCCAGGAAACACATTCTCTTGCCTGTCACCTGAAAGAACAGCCATCACATAGAATCGAACAGCTAGGTGACCTGGTTTACAATGAAGTGAATGAGTCCATCCCTTTGTGTGATATTCAGGATCAGTTACGCACATTGTTGAAAGATAAACCTCACAGCTCTATGATTAGCACCGTGATTGTCACAACTTTGCAGGATAATGTGAAACTGCTGAATAACATCTCATGTGAGGAACACAAGGAGTCGCCTACCTCAAGTGCATTACTGCCACCTCCAGGTTTCTTTATCCCTGACGCATCACATGCTGTGAAGCTACCCCCATCCCCAGTGTTCACTCTTCCTAATACTTTACCTGTAGTGAAGCCTCCTGGGTTTCCTCCTGGATTCGCAGTTGGACCACTTCCAGGATTCGATCTGCCTCCTGGATTTGCAGTCGAAACACCACCAGGATTCACTCTGCGTCCTGGATTTGCAGGCGGACGACCTCCAGGATTCACTCTGCCTCTTGGATTTGCGGTTGGACCACCATTCGGGTTCCCTCTGCCTGATGCTGTACACTCTTAGAAATAAGGGTACGGTTGGGGTCCATTTTTGTTCTTTAAGGTACAAATGTTGACAATGTACCTTGCAGGGATCAAAATCGAACCTCAAGGTACTGATATGTACCATTTCTGGAACATTTATGTACCTTTTCTAAATAAATTCGCAAAAGGACCATATATGTACCTTTGAGGTACAATCAGTGGCATGTCACTCAAAAGTTGGGGGAGGAGATTTGGGAGCAACCGTTATTTTTTCTTCAAAGTAACTTTTCAGTCACCAAGTGATGGAGCAGCTTTTAGCAGAGGAGCTTCTGAAGTTTGAGAAAACACGTGTGCATGAAACATGTATTTGGAAGAAGATGAACGCTTTTCAGAGGTAAGGCTTTGAAATGTAAGGAAATTCGGGTGGTAACTTTGAATACTGACTGTTAACTGAGCCAAATGAGTAGCTAAAAAGCTAACATTATAACTAGCTGTCACTAGCAACCTAGCCTAACGTTAGCCCATGTTAAAATTTGCAAGGAAAAAGATAAGTAAAGCACACAACAGAGTCCTCCTCCGTAATATCTATCATGATAGTCATACATTATCGAAAGCATGTAAACACCATCTTAAATATTAACATGGTTAATTAAGTTTGTCGATTGTAGAAGCCAGCTAGCTAGCTATCATTGGATAGCTTCTTACTGATAGCCAAGCACGATTATTATTAATTAGCCAAACGTGCTGATTCAAAGTCTCAAAAAAGGCTGGTTTAAAGTTAGTGCAGTTGAAAAATCATGTAAGTAACGTTATCACTCCCAACAGTATCTTTATTTTGATGTGAAATGAATTAGTTGAGTTGCCTATGTTGACCAATTTGTGTTATGTTAATCCCACCAATGCAGATTATGGGCGGAATACGTGGGGGAAATGAAGTAGGCTACCTCTCCTAAAGGATCTAATGGCTACGTAAGTTACAGTAACACATTTTTGTTTTGTATGAATAGTGATGGTATTTGTTTTTGTTGTTCATTTTAGACTACACATAAGTATTGCATTGTTAAATTAATCATATAATGCGTGTAGCCTACTGTATGCTTATTTTCATTTAAGACTAATGCAATTTATATTTGTTAGGGCTATATTTGTGTTATTTTATTGCTCTGTTATTTTGTGTAATGCTATTGTTTTATTGCATATGGCATTTGTATCTGTCAAAGCAGAGCAGCATTCATGAAGATGAGGTGAAAAAAGAAGTGAGAAGTTTGGGGTCAGTCCATGGAACTCATTGCAGATCCAAGATAGGTGAGCGGATTGACACAGCCACGTACAGTATACTGTAAATATTAGACAAAGTATTTTACATTATCTAGGCCATTCATTTGTGTGGTTGGAAAATTCTAACTCTGAGGTTTGTGTGTGCATTTTATTGCTTCCAACAGACTTCTAACCCCTGCGGCCATTAGTGAGGATACTACTGCTGTTGAAAGATATGAGAACATCTCTGTGCACATTTGTGGGCGGCGAAGATTTGCGTTATTGACGTGCGGCCCCAATTGTTGGGAAGCACACAACACTCCTGCATGCTGCATTGCAATTTTCGTTAAGCACCGCATGCTTGGGACGCATATCACAGCCTTAAGTCAAAGTGGGATGGAGTAGACATGCTCAGAGGAAGAGAAACTGAAGAGGGGGTAACAGCAGCCTCCACTGCATTCTTTCTCTTTAGCATTACTTAGCACCCTTTCTTGAACAATATGCTGGCTTTCTTCCAGTTAGATATTGGACTTAAGTGTCTTTTTAGACTCTGCCTTTTTTAACACCACACCCTATTCCACCTATTTGTAAGGATTGGAATTTGGGAACATTGCAACATTTCATTGTGTGCTTTTTTTCTAGCTAATTGCTCACTGGTTTAAATGTTGCTGTATGATTCATTACACCACACTAACATACTGTATATTGTCCTCTCCATTTAAAAAAAGTTCCAGTGTTTAAAGATTCAGACACCTGCATTCAAAGTTGATCCATGTTAAACCATCATGTACATTGTTGGACTATCATGTACATTTTTTGTTGTTGTGATGTTTGGAATTTAATGGAAAATAATTTATTGTATTACACCATATTGAAATTGTGAAAACATTAATAAATGTGTAAGTTCAAAATATTGCTTGTACTGTTTTCATCTTGTCTTGGGGTGCACATTTGCCACATTAAAGGTACAAACGGCTCGCCACACCGGCAGTACCCTGAAAAGAACATATTTGTACCTTTTCCAAGGGTACAATTTTGTTCCATTACATAAAGGTACAAGTTTGTACCTTATAGGGTACATATGTGCCACCAAAGGGTACAAATATGTACCCTGGTTAAAAGGTACAATTATGTGCCTTTGAGGGTACTGCCGGTGTGGCGAGCCGTTGTACCTCTAAAAGTACAATTCTGTACCTTCTTTTCTAAGAGTGTAAGTGCAGTGCAGCCACCTCCTGGATTTACGCTTCCTGGCATCTTACCCATAGTGAAGCCACCTCCTGGGTTCTCTGTCCCTGTTGCATCACCTGTGGTCCCTATCGTAACATCTGTAGTAGGGCCACCTCCTGGATTTGCTCCTAATGCCTCAGTAGTAGTGAACCCACCCCCTGGGTTTGCTGAACCTGTCATAGCACTTGCAGTGCAGCCACCTCCAGGTTTTGCTCCTCCTAACAACTCCTCCAGTGATGCTACCCCCTGCATTTACTGTGATCGAGTCATCACCTCCACTGAAGCCACCGCCTCCTGGGCTCCTGCCTTCAGATGCCTCTCCTGCAGTACAGCTCCCATCTGGGTCTCATCTTTCTGAGAGCTCAAGACACAAGAATTGTGCCCTGAAGTTTCAGATTGGGAGATGGAGGATGAGGCTCAAGACGTGGAAAAAAATATTCAGGTACTATACCTTTCTAAAAGGTCGGGTCCATGTTTATGTGGTTGTGGTTATGACATTAACCAATGCCCTGATTTCATTTTTGTTCAGAGTGTCCAAGACAGAGCATTGACTATAATAATGTCAAATGACTCAAAAGATGACCAGAGTCTATCAAGCAGCACTACCATCTGGTAAGTTCTCCATATAGCATATAATTTTACTGCATTTTATATGTATCATAAGTTATTTAAAATATGCTACTATTTCTTTTGTCAGAGAGAGTCAAGTCCTAGCCTGGCACGCCCTCCCAGTGACGTTGCTGCCGCTGGTCTGGTCAACTGCTAATCGGGAAGGATTTCTGAATTCCCCAAATCTGTGCCGCTTTCTGACATCGACCAGTAGCAAATCGAGGCACTTAAAGGAGGCGGGTCAACCAAGCACTTGGAGAAACCGTGTAGCACAGGCTCTTGGTCAGACTAAAGTCTTGCAGAGCATTTCAAGTCGATGGTAATCAGGCTAGTCAAGTCCAGCAAGAAGAAGGGACTGAAGGGCTTCTTTCAGAGGATAAGAAGGGCATTTAGATGCTGTACCTCCTCCAGGGACACAGATGGACACTAACGATAGATGGATGCTCACGCTCAACTTCTCTAGAAATCCCCCCAAAAAAACTTCAACACGAATCTATTCTTAATGTTTTAATTTCTATGAATAATGATTGTGTGTTCAAAATCATAAAGTGTTTAGGTGTGACTAAAGTGTAAAGTGTGACTTTGGAGTTTTAATGATTATGAATGTAAAAAAAATAAATAATAATTTCCATATCAATTCTGTTAAATGGAGGAATCTCTATTTTTCTGTGAAAGAGCTCAATCTAAAACTAGAAATGCAGTTCCAAGGAATTACCAGTGCATGAAAATGCAAAAAAGTACTGATAGATAATGTAGATATGGTTACTATCTATCTATGGATAAGGTGTAGCTAGGGCAAACATGGTGGTTGCATAGTTTAATGAAAGTTCATAGTGTGAAAGTAGACCGTTTAAAATTTGAATGTGGATAGCTTAAACGTTCCACTTCTAACTTCACTAATGATTTCTATCAGGTATGTTAACAATGTTAACTATGCTAACAGTGATAATCAGATTGATTGGCTAACTTAACATTTTTAGCATAACTGTTAGAAATCATCAGCTAACTTTGTTGATGATTTCTAGCAGTTGTGCTAAATATGCTAACTATGCTAGCAATGTTAACTATGTTAACAATGCTAACCAGGTTGATTAGCTAACTTAGCTGATGATTTCTAACAGTTATGCTAAAAATGCTAACTATGCTAACAATGCTACTAGGTTGACTCGCTAACTTAGCTGATGATTTCTAGCAGTTATGCTAAAAAATATTAACTATGCTAACAATGCTAACTATCTAACTTGCTAATGAGGACTTTTATTTTGAAACAGTAGTTGCTAGGGTATCCATGGTGCCCACTATCAGGAATAAAGAAGTTACTGTAGTATAATCATGTTGGTTGCTATGGAAACCGTCATAAACGCTTAATTTTAATGGTTGCTATGTTGGTTGCTAGGTACATGGAGGTTTCATTTAGTTGACTGGAGGCATAGTTGATGATAACTGACAGTTGGAATGGTTGAACAGTTAAATAGTTGAATGGTTTCAATGGTTAAATTATTTAATAGTGTATTATTGCAGTGAGGACTTTTATTTTGAAACAGTTGTGGACAGAGGAAACAGTTTAACAGGATATGTAGTCTTCACAGAGAGATTGTATACTTAAAGCCTGAGAGAGAGAGCGCTGCTGCAGGTGGGGCTGGCCACCTGGAATAAGATTCTAATTGCTTAACGACCCGATTGTGATGTCATAGAGGCCAATGTTAAGTCTATGGGGACATTTTTAATAGTCTTTAATTTATAGTTTAAAAAGTATAAAAGTTACAAAGTTGAAAAGTCATACCAACCTGGTCCATTAGAAGACATGCGTTACAAAATTTGAATGAAGTTTCTAAGTTAAACGGTTGAAGGAAATTGCGTACGGAAAAAGGGATCAGCGGAATAATAACTATAAGAAGCCTAGGAAGAACAGTACAGTGCATTTGCATGCACTGTAATAATATAATCAAGATACAATAGCAAAAGGCAACATTGAAAGCACTCCATTCTCTGAACCAGTTTATTTAGTCACCTTTTGCAAGTATTGGTATAGAATCCTCTATAGTAGCCATGTGTAGGTTTCCTGTGTCCTCTTTCAGAGACTACACCCTTTTTGATGACTGCCACCAATTCCAGCCAAACTCCAATGAATTGGGAGAGCTCCAGAAAGTCCTAATTCAACTTCTGCACTCGTACAATCAAGGCCTAAAACTGCTCTGGGCAGCGTTGATTTGCAGCTAGTGTAGTGCAGTGTCTCTACCTGAGCTAGCACTGGATATTCTGCTTCGTTCTTGTGTTGCCAGAACATGAGCGACCTGATCACATCCTCCACAATCAGCATCCTAGTGACAGCCTGGACATAATGACTACCATTTAACTGTGGCTCACACCCCAACCTTGGAAATGTTTTAAATTTGACTACATCTGGTAAAATACAAGACAAGTTAAACCTTCTCCTCTTATTTTCTGTGAACTCTGTCTAGTGTACAGTATAAGGGCAGATTGTACATTTGAGTTGCTTTGCATGTCTTTTTGAGATAAATGACCTTGACCATGACCTTTCAAGGTCAAAATCACCCAATATGCTCATAACAATATCAACAATGAATTCCACATACCATATTTAGTCTAAATTGATGTATTACATGTGCATCTACATTCAGAAACAAAAAAGTTTTCATCATAGCCGATAATGGCCATATTTGATTTAACCATTACATAATTCGTGGCGCTATGGCGGACGAGCACCTCTGTGATTTTTCATCTCGAGGGACCCACTAACTTAGTTCAAATGAGAAATTCCCCCAACACCAAATTGCGAATACAGGCCAGGTAAATACCCACTGCAGTACGCTAGCATAAATACCCACTGCAGCATGTTAGCATATACCCACTGCAGCATGTTAGCCTAAATACCCACTGCAGTATGCTATCCTACTAATACCCACTGCAATACGCTAGCCTTACTAAATACCCACTGCAGTACGCTAGCCTTACTAAATACCCACAGTACGCTAGCCTTACTAAATACCCACTGCAGTACGCTAGCCTTACTAAATATCAACTGCAGTATGTTAGCCTAAATACCCACTGCAGTATGTTAGCATATACCCACTGCAGCATGTTAGCCTAAATACCCACTGCAGTATGCTATCCTACTAATACCCACTGCAATACGCTAGCCTTACTAAATACCCACTGCAATACGCTAGCCTTACTAAATACCCACAGTACGCTAGCCTTAAATACCCACTGCAGTACGCTAGCCTTACTAAATATCAACTGCAGTATGTTAGCCTAAATACCCACTGCAGTATGTTAGCCTAAACGTTAGCCTAAATACCCACTGCAGTATGTTAGCCTAAATACCCACTGCAGTACGCTATAGTCTTACTAAATACCCACTGCAGTACATTAGCCTAAATACCCTCTGCAGTACGCTATAGCCTTACTAAATACCCACTGCAGTGGATGTGCATCCAGCAAGTTCACAGGGAGTCGGCCTGAACCAGTAACAGAGGGCTGATCTGGTGTATGTTTTTTTTTCTTTCTTTTTATCCTGCTTGGACATTTTAAACGATTACTTAAAAAATTGAAATCTGAAGACCAACAAACATTGTACACAACGCTATAAATAGCAACAAACTCTAACATTACACACTGGCTAAATACCGACAATACACAGACTGGCTAATTACCAAGAAACACTGTAAGCTACATACTCTGGCTTCCTGTTTTTCTCAGATGATATCTCTTTTTATGTGTCCCACCTCGAATGAGAGCTGTCACAAGACAGTGAGAGCGTCAGTTAGACTGTGAACAGGCTGTCTTGACCACTGGAAATCCAAGACAATTGGTCTGGTGTGTCTAAGTCTAAGGAAAGATTCAGCATGGATGATATCTACCTTCCAGGTGGGTTATAACACTAGCCTACTATACTTCTGTTTTTATCAGGTCTTTATTTATGATGGCAGACAGATACCAACTGGTATATTTTTCTCAGAACAACAAACTGACTATTTTCGATGCCGTTAAACTTTTGAGAAAGCTATTTGAAAAGCTGCTGCTGAACTTTTGAGACGAAGAAATGACGGACATTGTAGGAAGAACTTGATGACCTCAGATTACAAGGCAACATTTTCCCCCAATTGAATGAACAACTTCTCAGATAACTAAGTAAAAGAATAACAGAAGCTCAGTGTGTGTGGCCGTGTTATTATTGACCATCCAGACCATATGATGAACATCCAGAAATGTCTTGGCAAAAGGCCAACAAAAGAGGAGCAAACTTGTCACAACTCAGGCAAGAATATCATACACACTTTCTTATCTTTATCAATAACACGACCACACTCATAACAGCAACTACTTACAAATCATAATCAATCTCCTACCTATTCTATAAGGCTCAACATGTCCATTCTGGAGTCTTTGAATTTTTTTTATGATATTCTTGCCTGAGTTGTGACAAGTTTTTTGCCTCTCTTGTTGGCCATTTCTGGAAATGAACAGAGGAGTTGTGTTGACATCTTGTTGTGTTGGTGTTGGTTCACACACCCAGAAGATGTAAGCAGGTATGCATTATGCAGTGTTGATGGGACATACAGTAGCCTACATTGTATTTATTTTGCTGTACTTTTCCAATGCAGTGAACCTGAGATGTATTCTGCCCTTCGCTGTGATATTAGGTAAAGATGTAACCCTTCTACAAATATGAACACAATTTATTAATTTGGAAATGGAAAGCTATCAGTTTATGTCATCCGTGTAATCTCTATCTCTTGCACTCCCCCTTGTCTTCCTCCATCACTCAGCAGTTTCTCCAGCCTTAGCAAACGTACGGCTCATAAATGGGACGCATCGTTGTGCTGGAATAGTTGAGGTTCTTCATGACGGTCAGTGGGGTACCATATGTGGTGGCAAAGCCTGGAAGGACACCAGCGCTGAGGTGGTTTGCAAAGAGCTTGGATGTGGGACATTCGTTACGACCAACAAACACCCCAGAGAATCGTCTCAGCCAATATGGCTTGATGAGGTTGTCTGTGATGGAAAGGAGTCCTCAGTCATGAACTGCGGCCACAGACCTTGGGGGAACCACCGTCCTTACTGTGAACGCTACAACGCAGGCATTGTCTGCTCAAGTAAGTGAACATGGATATCTTCTAACTTCACTCAGACCAAAACCTAGAGTGCTTATCATTAAGAAACTATGGCCTGGATCTGGCCTTAAAGGAATAGTTCGGAATTTTGGACATAGGACCTTATTTCCAACTTAGTCGGGGTGATATAGGTCGGTGAAGACCATTTTCAGTGAATTTCTGTCCTTCCTTGAGTTGAAGCGTTCATCTCGTGCTAACCTAGGTGCCAAGACAACGCAAGTCAACGGTAACATCCAGCCTGCCACTGAAAACACTCCACAGAACACCCGAAACAAATAAATGATAACGTCAGACTATCAATGCACATGCCTGTGTTGATAGAACAATGTTAGAAATAAAACTAACCTTGCATCGCTTTGCAATAGCCTACTTCGTTCCCTGTATGGCAGTGGCGGATTGATATTAGAAACTAGTCCCTCAAAATGTAATAAATCATTGAGTTGCAAGGTTAGTTTTATTTCTAAAATTATTCTATCAACACGGACACGTACAGGTATATCGATAGTCTGACGTTTTAATTGACTTGTCTCGGGTGTGCGGTGGAGTGAGTAAGACTGTTGTTGATGTCAGACTGATGTTACCGTAGAAATGCGTTAGCTAAGAACCAGCGTTAGCAAAGGGGGACGCTGCAACTGGGAAAACGCGATAAAAACGGTCTCCACCGACCTATATCACCTCGGTAAAGTTGGAAATGAGGTCCTATGTCCAAAATTCAGAACTATTCCTTTAAGTTCAGCGTAAGAACAATCCTGTTGCTCTGTAAATAAGTAATAACGCTTGCGAATTCAGCGGTTGCCACTTCTAACACATGGGCCCTTTGGCTTCCCCATTTTCAGACACCTCTGGTTCAGCTGATGCAAGGCTGATAAACGGGCCTGACCGCTGTGCTGGCCGAGTGGAGGTTTATCGTGGTGGACAGTGGGGCCCTGTGTGTGATCATCGCTGGAATAAGACTGATGCTGAAGAGGTTTGCCAGAAGCTGGGCTGTGGGTATGCCCTTGAGGTAACCGAATCAGTCCAGGGCTGGGGAACTCCTGACTGTGGACATGGTGAAGGTGCTGCGGAGGTTGTCTGTTCAGGTAGGGGATGACACACTGCTCCTGATCTGCTGTCATTGTGCTTGCTGTCTGTAACAGGAAGGCTCTAATATGCTTGCATATGGTGCATTTAAATAGTTGCCCTTTCATGGTTACACAGTGACCTTGAACCTCGACTTTTACCACTAAAATCTTACCAGATCATCTTTGAGTCTACTTGAACATTCATACTAAATATGCAGGTTTGGCGATTTCTTCGCTGTTTTCTCTGTTTCCACTTGCAGGTTTCTCTGCAGAGATTCCGCTACAGCTTTTATATTTTACAACACTCCTCAATCGGTCAGTCTGCCTTTTCATGATTGCGAGGCTGGAGACTTTCTGTTTTCCAGTGTCATCGGGCCCGAAGGCATAAACTTGCAAGCGTGTTTTTTCCGCTCACAGGCGCTAGAGCGAGACAGCTATCATTCAACCCGGAATAAGTCAAATAACCATTCCAATTATTCCGAAGATTATCAGTTGAGGCAAATTAAGCAAAAAAAGAAACTTGTATAGGTCACCTTTAAAGCATGTACCTTAAGCCTACTTGAGTTATCTCATTCACAAGCATTGCACATACAGTACGCTTACTATACAGTAGCCACGTTTACATGGACAGTTTTTTTGTCATTCTGATTAAACATGGGCTACTTTCTATTCCGATCAGGTGCTTGTAAGCACTTTAGAATCTTTGATCGGAATAGCCGTTGTTTGGTACTTTTCATTGGGAAGATATAGCAGTCAATCCAAATGACCATATACATGGGTGTTCATTCGGAATAGGAACGGACTACACCACCCCTTTCATTCCGATTAACATTCTGATCGGATCAGGAATTTTCATTCTGATTGAGGTGTTTATATGACGATTTAATTCTGATTGAGCTGTTTTTCCGTTTCTAATCGGAATCCATAGAAGTGTCCATGTAAACGTGGCTAGTGACCTTGAATTTTTATCTTTGATCTCCTTGAAGAAGTACAGGAAGAAGCACAACACTGCTGCTTAGAATCACCACTTTTATTAACTAGTGTGCTGATGTTTCAGCACAAGGCCTTCATCAGAGTAGCTTGCCAATACATGGAGAGCTTCATTTATACACGAGTGAACACCCAAAAGGGAGTCCCAAACATCTTAGACTTCACAACAGTATTGCTATTCAAAGGCATTATTGACATATTGGGCCAGATGTACTAATGTTTTTGCGCCCATTTCAGGCGTAACGTGAGCGTAAAAACATGGGGAGGTATGTACAAACAGTCCGCAATGAGGGAAACGCGCAGACTGCCTGCCGTGGGAGCTGAGAATGGCTATTTGCGCTTTTCTGTGTCATGCTTATTAAAGTGTTGTGTGTTGAATGGTGTTCATGTGATTCTGTCATATAGCTGTCAGGCTGGTGAATGGGCCAAACCGATGTGCTGGCAGAGTGGAGGTTTTCCACGACGGAGTTTGGGGAACCGTGTGTCACGACAACTGGAACATGACGGACGCTGAGGTGGTCTGTAAAGAGTTGGGCTGTGGGGAGGCCATTGAAGCACCAATAAAAGCGCGTTTCGGAGAAGGACCAGGTCCAATTTGGCTGGATGACGTGTTATGCACTGGAAAGGAGTCGAGTCTGATGAACTGTGGTCATTCACGTCTGGGACTTCATAACTGTGGACATCACAGAGACGCTGGAGCTATATGTTCGTTCACTCGTAAGTTACAATAAAATATTTTCTAAATCAGCTTTGAAACATTAATTTAAGTTTCAAGCAGTGACTGAAATCAAATGTCTCTGTTTTTAGAGTGGATTACTACCATAATAGAATGCAAGGTAAGCTGGAGCATGATTTCTATGGTGATACTAATTTGGTTATTCAAATGTTCAAAATTTGGCAGAATATACAGTATGGGAAAAATTAAGAGACCACTGCAAACTTTTCTGATGTCATCCTAACATTTGAATGATTTGACGGCCATATTTAAATTTGCAGTGGTCTCTTATTTTTGTGTATTATTGTATCTATAATGACTGAAATAACTCATGACCACTGCCATTGGCACACATTTTTGTATTTCTAGTTTACAACCTTCATGTCATTAGGCAAACTAGTCCATGCCCTCAACACCTATTCAGATGTCCAATTTTGGTATTTCAGTGCATCTTCTTCTAGATTTTTTATCAGTAGGGGCAGACCAGTCTACTGTACAACCTCCACACAACTGAAAACACAAGCAATAGAACATAATAGACACAGTACAAATCCTACTCCTGACCATGTGTTCAACTTCTTTTCAATAGCAACACACTGGACAGTAGGCTGTGCCATTGATAAATTATGCCTACCATATTTTTTCCAGTCCTATTACCTATTTCTCTTGGGATTTATTTTTCAAGAATGATCCATGAACAAATAGAAAAACAATGTTCTTAACTTTGTGTTTATCATATATTGAGCAACATTTCTACTGCTTTTCATGCTAGTTCCTGATATTACACAAATGTGTTGGTCATTGACCATAACAACTGTAAGCATGTTGCTCAATCAGTAACGAGAAAAAAAGTGGGGGAATTACACAGTCATGGCCAAAAGTGTTGCCACCCCATGCTAAAGTTGACTAAAAAGAGGAATAATCATCTTTTGGAAATTTATCTTAATGCCATAAGTAATAAAATTAGGAAATATCCAACCTTTAAGGACACCAATTTTCTTGGTGAATGAATAATGCATCATAAATAAATAAATGTTCTTCCTTAAAATACTGGGGTCATATAAATATTGGCACCCCTATGTGAACCCTATGTGTTCAGTTAGCCTATTAGCCTGTTTGATTTGCATTGAGCTCAATGAGCATCAAACAGGCTAATAGGCTAACTGAACAAACACCATGTAATGAAGGGTGTGTGATGATGTGGGGCAATTTTAGTTCTAAAGGCCAAGGGAACTTGATCAAGATGCATAGTATCCTGGATCCATGAAATAAGTGGCATTTAAAAATAAAATTATGCCTGCCCCTATGTTAACCCTATGTTTTTAATTCCCATAGGGTTACATAGGGGTGCCAATACTTATGACC
Source organism: Sardina pilchardus (assembly GCF_963854185.1). Classification (NCBI taxonomy): domain Eukaryota; kingdom Metazoa; phylum Chordata; class Actinopteri; order Clupeiformes; family Clupeidae; genus Sardina; species Sardina pilchardus. The sequence continues at coordinate 47,113,152 of NC_084994.1, forward strand.
CCTGTATTTTAAAGAAAACATTTATTTATTTACGATACATTATTCACTCACAAAGAAAATTGGTGTCTTTAAAGGTTGGATATTTTCTCATTTATTTCTTAAGATCAATTTACAAAAGATGATTTCATATTGCACTTTTTAACTTTAGCATGGGTACCAACACTTTCAGCCATGCCTGTTGAAGAACATCCATAAATGTGGAACGAATCATGTCAAAAGACAATGGAAGAAAGCGAAAAATGAATAAAGTTTGTAACACCTGAACCTTATGCCAATAAAAAAACAGAAAAGAAAAGGGAAAAAACAGATAAGGCATAAGAGGAGGGTGAGGGAAGAGAGACAGGATTTGAATCTTACATATGACAGGCCCTGCATAAATATTGCTGCTGCTACGCTTTGCTGCACTTTGCAAATTGCTTTACTATGCCATACAATGAAGTCTATCTTAAACCTGTATGATGTGAAATGTAACCTTTGTATGCAAACATATATCTCTTGTACGAAATGTGTAAACTTTGTATACACAATAAGATTTATATATGTCCTATAACCTTTGTATGAACCAAAAAAGTTGAAAAGCCATACCTATAGGAAAATAGTGCAACAGAATACAAGCGGGGGCTGAGACAGAGCAGATTACACTGAAGGCTCAACTAGATATCTAGCGAGGAGCATTGACAGAAGATGATGAAGCAGATTGAGACATATCGGCCCTTTCCGAAACTCTACTCACTTCGACTCGGTTAGCGAGTGAACTTCCTTTTCAAGTCACACTTGTGGGTGCGGCGAACACTCGCATTGAAGGGCTAGGGGTTAAAACAGCGCTACATTTCGGATGCGCTTGAAGGGAGAAGGAATTGACGTCATATTTGTTATTGTTGTTGTATAGAAATTATGAAGGCAATATATATTAAATCGCCAATAAAGATGTTCTGGACACCCCTGTGTATTAGGATATACAGTACATCCCTCTTCTCTCCTTTCATTACTATGAGTGAGGAGTTGCATTTTATGCTTTATTTAACATCAGATTATAAAAGTGCTGTAAATGCGACCTGCACTTGTGTTTAAATACTGTATTACAGTCTACTTCTGTACGATCTTGCACATTTTACTGAGTATCAAACTAAACATGAGTTGTTACAATGTAGCTGAAATCACGCTTTTGTCTATAAATGCTGTCATAGCCTACGGACCAAAAAACAACTGGCAGGGAGATTACACGAGCTGCACGAACACGTGAAAACGGTTGCACCTGCGTTCCAAGTCAGCATCCATGCTCCTGGAGGCGTGGTAGCCCCTCTCCCTAGGCACTTCACTCGACTCGAATTTTGTTTCTGATGATAATCAATGTGGCGGACCCTCGCGTGAACGTGCAAACGAAGTGGAAGTGTGTAGGGCTAGGGTTTAGGGGCACGTTTCGGAAAGGGCCATCCTAGGGGTAAGGGTTCAGAGTGAGGCCAAAACCAGACCTGACTAGTAGAGAGGGAGGAGAAGAGCAGAGGGCTTCCAATCAGGGGTCACTGTGAGAGAAACTGACCATATACAGCAGGCATCACCAAATGGCGGACCGCGGTCCGGGTCCGGACCCAGTGACGGTGCTGTCCGGACCCGTTGAAATTGTCGGCCTAATATTATCAAAGAGCATCGTCCGTAGCCAAGCCAATCAACTCGATTGTTTACCTTTCAGCAACAGAGAATAGGCCTAGCGGGAGAGAGAGGAGATGAGAGAAAATGGCTTGCTCAAAAATGATGGTGAAAACCGAACTTTTAAAGATGAATGGACGGACGGACCAATACGTTCGTGCTGCTGTGAATATGCGCTGTGAAACTGTGGCGACGTTAGCGTGCGTCACTGAGATCAAACACGGGTCGTTAGAGGAAAGGTACACGCAGAAGTCCGCAGTGAGGGCAAGTAAAACTTGAAAAGCACTCCGAGAGCTAACAAACAGACAAACAAACGCAAACCCCGATGAAAACATTACTTTCCTCGGCGGAGGTAGGATAATAATTATCAAATTGAAAGCACACTATGACAGGTCTACTCGTGTGATCACGCATGCATGTACAGGCAAATTAGTGTTCGTTAAAGATTGCGTGGATTTTGATGCAACACAAGAGAGCATTTAGCGATGGGACAGCAGCTGTGAATGAGTGCTTAATGCAGCTGCAGAAACTTTACAGATCCCATTGTCAGCTTCAACAACAAGATTCAAGAACATCTGAACTATTAGCAGAGGATACTAGAACGCAGTATGCAAAGGTCTTTTTTTCTTTTCTTAAAGATCCACTTTTATTTTATTCAAAAGATTCGGAATGTTTTACATTAGGCCTAGGCTGCTTGAAATAGGCCCTAAGTTCAGGCTGCTCAAAGTTATTTTGCACTTTATATTTATTCTATTCAGAATAAATTCAGTGTCTGTTGTCTGTCTTTCTTGAAATGTAGGCCTAGTAAAGACAACTACAGTATTGTTTTGCATTCAAGTACCATTCAAGCATATTACTTTGAAAACACTTGAAATGTAACAATAAATTAAATAGGCCTAGAAATGTACATGCGTTATTGATTTTATTAACTTCAGGGTAGCCTACACTATTTTCAGTGACAATTTAAGATTCGGACCTTTGCCGGGAGGACATTTTAGTAACTGGACCTCTTTGAATTTTAATTGAATACCCCTGATATACAGTATGAGAGTAAAAACTATATATGGGGGGTTTTAAGGGAACAATTAGTTGATATTGTGCCTACACCTTGATTGTGCCTACACCTTGACACCTAGGTTTCGACTTCAGTTATTGGGTTTATTTCTTTGTTCTTTTACATTTTACTCCAGTATCTTTATTTACCTCTTTGGTATCTTACCTTTTTAGCACATTTTTGCACTTTTATATATATTGGAACCAAAAAAACTAAAAACCGCTTCCAGTGGGGAAGAGAAAGACATTCTTTGGGTCCGAGTCTTCTCTTAGGGGTTTTTTCCCCTCCCGGCGTGTATGAAATAACCCTACTCTTTCCGTTGGAAATTGATTGCTGAACCCGAGTGGAGATGAGTCCAACTAATACTGAGTATTCGGGAAGAGGGGTAAGTCAAAGGTTGTCTGCACTCTCCTCCATGGTCTGCCTGAGGAGGGGGCTCTGGTCATACGGCAAATGGTTGTGAAATATGGTGACATGTTGGCTTTGGTAATAGGGTTACAGTGAATGTGAGAGTGTTTGTGGTTTAGAGTAGGGAACGGGCCATATTGTAATGCTGGTTAGGTAGAGTTAGGTTCTAATGTTTTTAGTGTCCTTGGGCCTTTTGGTGGATGCTATATGAGGAAACGTTTCACTGTTTATGTTCTACATTCAGTAACCTCATAGGGCTACTACTGGTGCCAATAATGTTAATTTGTGATTACAGTATTGTTCAAATATACTTGTAAACTGTATACTGTATACTTGTATAAAACTGGTAAAATATTGTAATCATTCGACTGCTTGTGTTGTAACTGGTGTTGTAGGATGTGATGTGTAAGCTCCATTTTCTGGATCAACTGAAAAAGAACACCTCAGAGTCCACAGTGCTGTCTGAGAAGGTGAGTCTCACGGGTGGGGTTGTCAGGGTCACGGTCATGTCAGCCTGTATTTTCTTCTTAGAAATTGTAATGGCGCTGTTTCACAGCATATTTTCATACTCAATTTGATGAACAGTTTTTTGGTCATCAGAGTCCACACAGATTATGTCTTTTTGGTAACTGTTGTTTTTTTCTGTCTTTGTTCTTCCGTTACCCACAGCTATTGACCAAAGCACTGGATTGTTTACTGGACGTTAATCAACCGGATCTGACAGCAAACGGAGGTGCCGTGATTCAAACTGCTGAGTGGCTGGCATCTAGACTGATGCAACCGGGTCTCACCAACAAAGAAATGACCACAAAGACCACAAGTAAGCCAGTGAAGGACCCAATGTCTCACTACCTTCAGACATTGATAGGTATTACGGGACTGTGTGATTGATGACTTTTGTTTTGTTACAGAGTTACAGATTGTGAGTGTTGGACCAAATGCCTCTCTAGTTGGACACACTCAGCTGACGTCTTCTGACGTTCTTCTGGACATCGACCTCCTGGGAATCGCCCAGAATAACAATGGTACAGAACGCTCCTGTCACTCACATGTCCAGTTGCAGTAACTGGCCTGTTCTCTAGTGTTTCTTCTCTCTTTAGCTATCACATTAAGAGCAAACACATAATAAAATGAAAGTGTTTAGCCTGAGATACCTGGCTCCTCAATACTTGGTACTTACAGTATAACTGTATCCTCACACTTTGCTCTGTCTCTTGTAAAAGTGACACACAATCTCCTTACCTTATGTCTTCTAGGTTTAGCATCTGTGGTGCTGATGTCCTACAAGAATATGCAGGATGTCCTTCACGCCAGCCTCTTTGAAACAGAAAACGACACAGCTAAGACCATGTTGTCGAAAGTGGTATCTGTCATTTTGCCCAAAACCCAGAACAAGACACTGCCAAGTCCAGTCAACATCACCTTAAAACACATCAAAGTGAGGGTTTGTTTAATGTAAAACATCGTACAGAAAGAATATCAACCTAATCTGAAATGTTAACTCCTTTGCTTCGCTCGAGATGCAAAAATTCGGCGCTATTTTTTTGTATTTCTCTCTAGTGAAATGAGCTGATCTCTGATCTCTTCTAGCCCTCAAATCTAACTGGGGAGCTCTGCTGTGTGTACTGGAACGTCAGTTATTGGATAGAGGATGGATGTCACGTCAGCCAAACCAACACCACACACACTGTGTGCACCTGTGTCCACCTGTCTACCTTTGCTCTCATCATGCAGACAGACAATCATTTCCAGACTTCCAAGGTTCTTATGCAACAATACTATTACTGGTGTCCTGAATTATTCAAATTCTAGTATTTCACACTGGCATACAATTTCACGTGTAAATATGCATATGCTAAAGAAGCTGTTTTAATTGCACCACCAATCATGATTACGGGTATGTCATTTTCAGAGCGATGGTATGCAGCAACTCCAGAGCTTGGAGTTGCTGCATACCATCTTGGCGTCGATTGGGTTGGTGTTCCTGATCGTGGCTGTGGTGACCTTTGCCCTCTGCCGGTTTAACCCCAGAGTGACCAACGCCGCTCGTCTCAACCTCTGCATCTGCCTGCTGCTAGCTCATATCCTGTTCCTACTCACCCAGAACTTCCTGCACCTCATTAAGCCTCACCAGGTGGTTATATTGTTTACAATAATGCATGCTGGTCACACTATCAACAAGACCCACTGTTACCCACATTACCTACATATACATACGTATAATCAAAATCATTTTATAAACCTTGATTGTCTTGCTTTTGTAGTCCAATTCTTCCCCAACACCGCACACACCTGTGTCCACCTGTCTATGCTATCATCATTGCTTTTGTAGTCCAATTCTTCCCCTAGTCTCTTCCCTTTTTTTGGGAATGTTCCTGGACGTCCCGAACATAGGCTCCTGGAACGCCAATCACGGTCTCTGTGTGTCCCCCCAGGTGCTGTGTAAGGTGCTCTCCGGTGTGCTGCACTTCCTGTACCTGTGCTGCTTTGTATGGATGTCCATGGAGGCCGTGCTGCTCTTCTTCTCCGTCAGGAAGCTCAGGCAGGTCAAACCCAACGACCGCGCGGGGCCACACTGGGGCTACAAGCTCCTGATTGGCTACGGAGTTCCACTGGTCATTGTGGGCGTGTCTGCTGGGGTGATGCCTCATGGATATGGAAGTCAGCAGTGAGTAATCAAATGGCAGAAGCAACTGGATATCGTTTGGAGAAATTACATTAAATTATACATTCTCCGTTACATAATTCATTAGAAAATTGATAACTGTTTGTCTTGTTCTCCATAGGTGCTGGCTCAATACTGACTCTGGGTTTATCTGGAGTTTCCTTGGTCCTGTTTGCTTCATTCTTGCGGTGTGTATGAAGTAATAACATTGGCCATTGAATTAATAACATGACAAAATGATAAAAACATGTAAATACGCAAACAGACGTGATGTAATGGAAGCCACTGTCTGCTTGTCTCTCTCAACAGGGCAACATCATACTCTTTATCGCCATCATAGTCACTCTCCACTCCACTCTGAAAGAGGCACGAAGTGATGTGTCTAAGGTGAAATACACCAGGTAAGATCAAATGTGTGTATGACATACAATACATACAATACCCACTGATAGACACACAAACACACGCACACACACACACACACCTACAGCTGGGACTATACTCAAACACAATCACTAGTACCCTCAAACATTTTTCAATACATTTGTAGGCTTCTAAATGTTCAAAAACCCTGTCAAATCTGTTGAGGTATTTCAGATGAACCTTTACAGAGGCATTTTCCCTCCACTGCAGAGTCCTACTGTTCAAAATCATGGCCCAGTTTGTCATCCTGGGTTGCCCATGGATCCTTGGATTGTTTACAGCAAAAAGCAAAATCCTCGAATTTATCTTCATAATTCTCACTTCACAACAAGGCACTTTCATCTTTCTTGTTCACTGTCTCCTGAATGATGAGGTCAGTTAACATCTGCTTGGTCTGCTCAGATACTCCATTAAAAAACTCCCGCTGTGTGCCAGATCCATAGTCATTGTTGATTGAAACAGCCTACATTGTACTTTTCTGCATTTTGCACTTTTCTGCTTTTTGCACTTCTGGTTAGACACAAACTGCATTTCATTGTCTTTGTACTTGTTCTCTACCTAATGACAATAAAGTCTAATCTAATCTAATCTAATCTGTATGCCATTCAAAAGCTAAACTCTGGCATTGGCAGTATGTGACTAATGGGACTAATTAATAACTAAGAACTTATTCACGTGTGTAAACTACAGTATGCTGTCTTGCCCTCTCCAGGTGCGGCGTCAGTACATAAAATGGTGGCAGGAATACAGTCCACCTGTGAAACATCTGTCTACCACTGCTACGACGTTGGAATTAAATGACTACGTAAGAACAGGAACTCATGAAGAATGACAGGTCCACTGACGACTTGAGGGACACCAATGGATTCACTTGACAGCAAACTCAATTATGTGTGATGTGATTCTCCATGGGCTTTGTAATCAACCATGCAGCATATTCAGCATAACCCTCCCATTTTGTGATACAGAAATGAGCAATGCGATCTTGCTTGCTTACCCAATAGCCTTAGCATAATTCATCAACCTATACAGCTCTGAAAGACCAGTCTTTAACCTTTTCAGTAAAATGTTACTGTATCATGTCCATATACAGTAGGCCTACATTTATCAAGTTCCTGGTTTCTGTTTCAAATGTAAGCCTATACGATTGTTTATCTGTTTGAATGTCAAAACCGACTAAAATGTGTTGTACAAATATGTGTAGCTTAGTTTTAGAAAAATGCTATTATAATTGTTGTTCTTGTTGTTGTTATTGTTTTTGTCATTAAAGAATAAATAATCGCTTTGAATTAGGCAAGGCAAGGCATTTTGTGTAAGTATTTTTTTTTAATCCTAAACCATGCAATCACTGAAGTTACACTACAGGTCAAAAGCTTGGGGTCACATGATTGCAAAAGGGTTCTCCTTTCTCCAAAGGGTTTTCTCAGTTAGCTCTTTAAAATGATATCAGATTAGTCAACATAACGTCCCTTTGGAACATTGAATGAATGGTTGCTGATGGGCAATGTAGATATTGATCAACCATTTATTTCTACAACAGTTGAGAATCCTTTTGCAATTATGTAATGTAAGCACATGTAGCCTAATCTGAAAACTGCCCTGATTAGAAATTAAAAAAACAACGCAACTGATCTCAGCTGGTATTCTGTCTATAATGGAGTGAAATGGAAATTTCTAATTGACCCCCCAAACTTTTGACCAATAGGCCTAGTGTAAATTTAAAACTCAGTAGTTAAATTGGCCTGTTATACTGTGTTTAAATGTCGATCATAATGGTGGTACTTGGAGAAACAACCTATTAGCCTGTTTGATTTGCATTGAGCATCAGGCTAACTGATGAAAACATGTGATGTTGTGGGGCTATTTTAATTCCAAAGGCCAAGGGAACTCTATCAGGATGCATAGTATCCTGGATCCATGAAATAGTGAGCCTTTAAAAATAAAAACATATATATAAAAAAAATCCTCCTGCTCCTATGGCTATGGGAATTTAACATAGGGGTCAAATACTTATGCCCCCTGTATTTAAGGAAGAACATTTAGTATGACCGCCGCTAGCATAGCTAGCGAAGCGTGTGTGCACGCTTGTGTGCCTGCGTGTGTGTGTGTGTGTGTGTGTGTGTGTGTGTGTGTGTGTGTGTGATCTGACAGTGACGGCAGAGAACACAGTGAACATATACACATAGAGACACATAAAACACACATACACAAACAGGCACACACACACACACACACACTCATAGACAGAGAAGCACTCATACACAAAAGCGAGCGCACACATGCACACACTCATTTACATACATAAAAGTTGCAATAGGCGATGGAAACAAAAGCGTGATTGATATTTGCGGAGAGAATGTGCAGGACTGAGCGGCGGTCATATTGTGTATCGCTTTGCGGTACATCTAGTTTGTTTATTTACGATACATTTGTCAATCACAAAGAAAATTAGTGTCCATAAATGTTGGATTTTTACTCATTTTTTAATTAAGATAATTTGTCAAAAGATGATTTTATATTCCTCTTTTTAGTCAACTTTAGCATGGGGTCAAATACTTAGTCCCCCCACTGTACATGCACACACACATCACAGTACGAGCAGCAGAAGAGAAAGGTTGAACATTAGAGTTAATGAGGTGACCTTTGAACTCCCTATTTAGAGGACAGAAGGAGCCGTGGTTCCAGTCTGTGGGTGCCTCTCATTTGGGCTTTTATACATCCTCCCACGCTCCTCGGGCCTCGATCCTCACTGATCTACATGAAGAATGATGGGGCGAAAACAATAGTCTATCCAGTGTTAGTTATAGATCAGTGGGAACGCTCCTCGAGGATCGAGCATCGAGGATCGAGGAGACATGTTGAGAAGCACCTTGTTTCTCTGTCCTCTCTATGCTGTGTTTGGGCTGTTCCTGTTCCCAATGTTTGGACTGTTCCCGTTCCCTATGCTGTGTTTGGGCTGTTCCCACTTCCTATGCTGTGTTTGGGCTGTTTATAGGAGCATGTCACAGAAGACAGGACGCCCTCACTGCCATTCAGTGTCTTGTCTGTGTTAGCACGCAGGCTGTGGTCCTCTGTCACACATGAGTGCATGTTAATATCGTCAATCACAACCATTTTAGAATGTTTTTGAAGCCCGTCTTGTGAATGTTTGATCTGGACGGGGCAAGGAACAGCGCCCTTAGTGGTCACCAGGACTGGACTTTATGCCCTCAGTGGTCACTCTGGTGCTGTGCTGACTGCTTGTTGTTTCTCATCCACCCTGCAGGGGTCACTCATGAGCTGGCCAGCTCTCTGGACATCCTGCCCACTTTCGCAGCATTGGCTGGGGCTCCTCGGTCCTGTGGCCCTGGATGGGTTCGAGATGAGAAGCATCTTGTTCCACAAGGGCCCAGAAGGTGGCGCTCTTTCACTGATATTAAATGATATATAGAGAGAGAGCTGGAGGAGGTGGAAGCGTACTAATTCTGATTCAAGACTGTAAATGATAATCATCATAACAAAAGCAGGGTGCCCCGTTGTGGACTTTGAGCGCACCCCACGTGCGCATAGTTGAATGTTGGGGACATGTCCCTCTCAAATGTATTATGATTAGCCTACTGCTGCATCAGTCACTACCTCAAAACTAAAAAAATGCTAATTTCCCTAAATAACTACCTGAACCATGGAAACGAGGATAACAGAATGTTTGTGTTGGTCTCCTTTGCCTTCATCAGCCTGGCCCATAACCACTCATTTGTGATATGCATCCTGCACACATTCATACACACACACAGGCATGCACATAGAGACACAAAGAGTAGGGGATGGAATAGGATATGAGAGAAATTGACAAGCGAGATATATTTTCATGGAGAGGACGTATAGGACTAAGTGGCAGTTATAATTTGTACTGCAATACATCTAGTTGATAATGGAATGGGCTTGCTGTCATTCAGTTACTGCCTCTGTTCTGACAGCTCAAGCAACAGTTCTGATATTCTCAGTCATGAGATGAAAACTACACTATGGTTTACTAATCCCTCTTAGAAAATGGATGAAATTGAAAATGGATAAGATTGACACAAAATGAGTCAAACAGGCAATGAGTCATTATCTAGCACGACACAGACGAGGAAGTTCCACCATTTACATGAAATCAGAGGACAAACTCTGAGTCAACTAAATTCCTCTAGATGTGAAATAGCACTAAAAAAACGGAAGTTGTTTCAGTGGGCCCTACAACATGTCAATCAATTCACAAATATTGACTACTGGCAGTTGCCACTGCATGGTAGAAAAAGGGGGGTCAAACGAGGGTAGGGAGAGCAGGAGGGTGTGTCAAGGAGAATTCTATCCTTCTCAACCCCCCCCCCCCCCCCCCCACTTTCATTTCAAATCAATGGCTTTGGGCCTATTCGGCAGGATATCAAACTGGGTCACTGTGCGCTTGAAGCAGTATCGTACCGCCACCATGGCATGTCATTTCAGATACACACAGGAGATATGTTAAATTCCTACTATACTGTATGCTGCAAAAAGGCAGTAACTGCATTTTTGGTCGAAAATTAGTTCAAATCATTTTCATTACATTCAAGTTGTTATGAAGATTTATATTTACCAAAAATAAGTTAATGTTAAGTAACAAAATCTCCACATATCCAATAATCCATCTACAACTCAACTACTTAGGATGGACAACAGGATAACTTTAAGGTAATTTTTTTCAGTTTTCACTCTGCGTAGTTACTGCCTTTTTGCTTTGTAGGGCAGTATGTAGGTGGGGTTTCCCACAAAGGCCAATCAACCAAGCCTATATATACCATCGCAAAGAAAATCACCAAACAAAGCAACTTTTGTGTGTGTGTGTGTGTGTGTGGTACGGGACATCCTTCACAAACATTCTGCAAGTGCATTTAATTGGGGTTAAGCAGGCACTTTCCTTCATCTATGCTTCATTGAATTTGTCCCATGACACTTCCAGAAGGACGTGTCTGTTATCAGGCGTAACAGACCCACCCCCTTCACACTCATGATGGGTTCTCAACCAACATACTGAGAAACGCTGCACATACACTGGCAAAATACCGACCAACACTACAGACTGGCCAATTACTATATCAAATAATCACACACACTGGACAAATGCTGACAAACACTGTACACACACTGGCTTCCTCTTTTTCTCGGATGCCGTCTCTTTTTACTTGCCCCGCCTCGATTGACAACCATCATGAGCTAAACAAACACACCAGGGCCAGTCAGTGAGCGCATCATTATACTGTGAACAGGCTGTCTTGACCACTGGAATTCCAAGACAAAGGTCTTATGGTGTGTCTTAGTCTGAGGAAAGATTCAGCATGGATGATATCGACCTTCCAGGTGGGTTGCTACACTCATTCTTTTGTTATTACCAGATATGATGGCAGACAAATACAAACTGCTGTCTTTAAGCTGTACTCAGAACCACCAACTAACTATTTTCAATGCCGTTGAACTTTTGAGAAAGCTGTTTGAGAAGCTGTTAAACTTTTGAGAAAAAGAAATGATAGGCATTGCAGGAAGAACTGGATGACATGACTTGATTAGGCAAGGCTACTGGCCATTTCCCCCCCAGTTGTTATGACCAGTCGTTATGACCAACTTCTAAAATAAATCAGAATCCACAGTCAACGGACATGTCGGGCCTTATGTAGAGGACAATTGATTATGATTGGTTAGTAGTTGCTGTTATGGAGAGGGAAAAGTTGATTGGTTAGTAGTTGCTGTTATGGAGAGGAACGTTGATTAGTAGTTGCTGTTATGTGTGTTATTGATGAGGATATGTATGATATTCCTGCCTGAGTTGTGACTATAATCTTTGCCATTTTGGTGCGCTGACAACTAGACAACTTTCTGGCAATTAGGTTTCATGTCCTCTTTTGGTTTTTCAATGGTAAGCATAAATGCAGTTTGCACCTCTTCTTTGCCTTGTGCCAAGACATTTCTGGAAATGAACTGAGAAGTTTGGTTGACATCTTGTTATTGATTATTCATGTGAAGAATACACACCCAGAAGCTTACTTACAGCAAACATGTTCATCTACAAATATTACTCAGAAAAGAAAATGGGAGCAAAGGAAGGCGCTCAGCTGAAATGTGTCTGTGCAATAAAACACATTTGCAAAGTGCGGCCTTTTTTTCTTTTTTGAGTTAATATATAAGTTTGGCCAAGCAAAGGAGGTCTCTGAAAGGAGACTCAAGAGCCGTGAGAATGAAGCTTGCTCCTACCACACAATTGACCTACAGTACAGTACGAATATAAATAACGATTTATGCTCAGAAATTATTTATTAAATTACATTTAATCTAAATGTGAAAATTCACAAAATGTGTTTCTGGTCTGTGTTTGGCAATTGACACTGAATATACCTCTTATTTTTCAATTACTGTAATTTATTACACAAGCATGCATGCAGTGTTGATGGGACATACAGTACATTGTATTTATTTTGCTGTATTTTTCCAATGCAGTGAACCTGAGATGTATTCTGCCCTTCGCTGTGTTATTAGGTAAAGATGTAGTAACCCTTCTACAATATGAGCACAATTTAATATGGAAATGGAAAGCTACAGTTTATGTCATCCGTGTAATCTCTATCTCTTGCACTCCCCCTTGTCTTCCTCCATCACTCAGCAGTTTCTCCAGCCTTAGCAAACGTACGGCTCATAAATGGGACGCATCGTTGTGCTGGAATAGTTGAGGTTCTTCATGACGGTCAGTGGGGTACCATATGTGGTGGCAAAGCCTGGAAGGACACCAGCGCTGAGGTGGTTTGCAAAGAGCTTGGATGTGGGACAGACGTTACGACCAACAAACACCCCAGAGAATCGTCTCAGCCAATTTGGCTTGATGAGGTTGTCTGTGATGGAAAGGAGTCCTCAGTCATGAACTGCGGCCACAGACCTTGGGGGAACCACCGTCCTTACTGTGAACGCTACAACGCAGGCATTGTCTGCTCAAGTAAGTAAACATGGATGGCTTCTAATTTTATTCAAACCAAAATCTAACATGCTTCAACTTAAGTTCAGCGTATGTCAGTCAAAAGCCACCCCTGTTCTGTTGCTCTGTAAATAAGTAATAACGCTTGCGAATTCAGCGGTTGTCACTTCTAACACATGGGCCCTTTGGCTTCCCCATATTCAGACACCTCTGGTTCAGCTGATGCAAGGCTGATAAACGGGCCTGACCGCTGTGCTGGCCGAGTGGAGGTTTATCGTGGTGGACAGTGGGGCCCTGTGTGTGATCATCGCTGGAATAAGACTGATGCTGAAGTGATTTGCCAGAAGCTGGGCTGTGGGTATGCCCTTGAGGTGACCAAATCAGCCCATGGCAGGGGAACTCATGGCTGTGGACATGGTGAAGGTGCTGCAGAGGTTGTCTGTTCAGGTGATGACACACTGCTCCTGATCTGCTGTCATTGTGCTTCCTAATTTGTTACCGTAATTTCCCGACTATTAGCCTCGGCTTATACATTGATTCAGCAAAATCTCTTCAGCTATGAGGTTAGTACAGGGGGACAGTCAATATGGAGTTAATATGGTTTTGTTTCTTTTAACTTGCATAAAACACTGTCCTGCGGCTTATACACAATGCGGCTTATATGCGGGAAATTACTGTAATGTGTTCAATAATGAGATGTCTGTTTAGTTTATTCTTTTCACATGCAGCTTTTCCTCCTTTCCACAACAGAAAGGCTCCATAATATAATATGCTTGCAAAAAGTTTATTATAATTGCCCTTTCATGGTTACCGTGACCTTTGACCTTGACTCTTACAACTCGAATTGTGTCATCTTTGAGTCTACTTGAGCATTCATACTAAATTTGAAGCATGTACCTTTAGGCCTACTTCAGGTGTCTCGTTCCTGAGCATTGGACATAATGTTTGTAGTGACCTTGAATTTTGACCTTTGACCTCCAAAATCACAACAGTCCTACATACAGTGTTTAGTTTAGTCAGAGTAATCATCTTGAAAGTTGTCAAATTCTTAATTTCCTATAGCGCTGTAAAAATATCACTGTGATGAGTGTTGTTACAGGGTGTGTGTGGCAGTTTGGTACATGCTACTTCCTTTAATTAATATACAGTGTTTGTGTGTTCTTGTATAACAGATATCTCTCTGCCTACCTCTTCCTCATCTCTTTTCAGTATGCACAATTTTAATTCTGTATTGTGTCGGGCTAATTACTGCAGTACGTTCTACACTATTCCTTTAAGATTGTGCATGTGTATGTACCCTCATGGCTACTCTGCAGTACGTTCTGCACTATTCCTTTAAGATTGTGCATTTGTATGTACCCTCATGGCTACTCTGCAGTACGTTCTGCACTATTCCTTTAAGATTGTGCATGTGTATGTACCCTCATGGCTACTCTGCAGTACGTTCTGCACTATTCCTTTAAGATTGTGCATGTGTATGTACCCTCATGGCTACTCTGCAGTACGTTCTGCACTATTCCTTTAAGATTGTGCTTGAGTATGTACCCTCATGGCTACTCTGCATGCTGTCCTCCCTTTCTGTCTGTTTGTCATGCCTCTTCTGAGGCCATTTTGATGATGGCATGGCATCACTGGACTTCTCTCCTCTTGAATGGTGTTCGTGTGACTGTCTTGTAGCTGTCAGGCTGGTGAATGGGCCAAATCGATGTGCTGGCAGAGTGGAGGTTTTCCACGACGGAGTTTGGGGAACCGTGTGTCACGACTTCTGGAACATGACGGACGCTGAGGTGGTCTGTAAAGAGCTGGACTGTGGGAAGGCCATTGAAGCACCAATTGAAGCGCGTTTCGGAGAAGGATCTGATCCAATTTGGCTGGATGACGTGTTATGCACTGGAAAGGAGTCGAGTCTGATGAACTGTGGTCATTCACGTCTGGGACTTCATAATTGTGGACATCATAGAGACGCTGGAGCTATCTGCTCGGGTAAGTTACAATAAACTATCTTTTAAATCAGTTCTGAAACATGAATTGTGTTTCACCCATGTGACTGAAATCAAATATCTCTGTTTTTAGAGTTGATTACTACCATGATAGAATGCAAGGTAAGCTGGATTTCTATGGTGATAATATTTTGGTTATTCAAATTTTCAGAATTCTGCAGAATATTCTGTTGAATTTAATGGAATAGATATAGGCCTATACCGTATATCTCTGGAAGACCAATGCAATGTTTTTCTGAGGTCATCTTACGGTTGCTGAGTAACATGCTGAACGAGTTGACGGTCATAATTCAATTTGCAGTGGTCTCTTATTTTTTTCCAGAGCTGTATATAATATTGTATATTATTGTATAATATAGAATATAATGACTGAAATAACTCATGGCCACTGCCATTGGCACACATTTTGTGTTTCTATGTAGTTTACACCCTTCATGTCATTATGCCAAGTAGTTCATGCCCTCAACACCTATTCAGATGTCCCATTTATGTATTTCAGTGTCAGTGTTCTTATATATTTTTTTAACAGTCAACAACCTCCACACCACCAAAATGTGTACTACTCAGAACACTCCTGACCAGATGCACCCACTGAAAACAAATGCAATAGAACAGAATAGACACAGTACAACGCCTACTCCTGACCTTCCCCTTCTATTGACCCTTAGAATAGCAACACAGTGTAAGCTATGCCATTGATGAATGATTTTTTTTTCAAGAATAATCAGTCAATAGAAAAACAATGGCATTACCATTGTGTTCATTTAGTTTCAGTTTCAATATCTCATACATTAGCAACATTTCTGCAAGCCTCTGTTACATGCCAGTTCCTGATTTTATAAAAAAAAATGTTTGGTCATTGACCATGATGTAAGCATATATTACTCAATCAGTAACAGGAAATCTGTTTCAAAAGTTGGGGAATTACATGTTCCATATTCAGTGACCTAATTAGGCTATACTACTGGTGCCAGGATATTAATTTGTGTCATTTGTGTGTACACAGTATTGTTCAAATATAGTTGTATAAAATGTAAGAATGTTCTGTACACTGTAATAATTCCACAGCTTGTGTTGTAACTGGTGTAGGATGTGATGTGTAAGCTCCGTTTTCTGGATCAGCTGGAGAAGACGACATCAGTGCTCCCTGAGAGGGTGAGTCTCACGGTCAGCCTAGCCCTGCTTATTTCACAGTTACTAAAAATTGTAATGATGTTGTTTCACAGCATGCTTTCATAGTTTGAGTTTTTTTCCTTTTCGTTATTCCATTACTCACAGATATTGACCAACGCGCTAGATTATTTACTGGACGTTAACCAACAGAATCTGACTGCACACGGAGGTGCCATCATTCAGTCTGCTGAGTTGCTGGCATCTAGACTGATGCAACCGGGTCTCACCAACAAAGAAATTAGCACAAATACCACAGGTGAGCCAGTGAAGGACCCAATGTCTCACTACCTTCAGACATTGATAGGTATTACAGGACTGTGCGATTGATGACTTTTGTTTTGTTACAGAGATACAGATTGTGAGTGTTGGACCAAATGCCTCTCTAGCTGGACACACTCAGCTGACGTCTTCTGACGTTCTTCTGGACATCGACCTCCTGGGAATCGCCCAGAATAACAATGGTACAGAACGCTCCAGACCTGTTCTATCTCGAGTATTTCTTCTCTTACAACCATCACATTAAGAGCAAACACATAATAAAACGAAAGCGGTTTACTTTGCCTGAGATACTTATCTACAGTATAATCACTTTGCTTTGTCTCATACAAAAGTGACACGTTTTCCTCACCTTTTGTCTTCTAGGTTTAGCATCTGTGGTGCTGATGTCCTACAATAATATGCAGGATGTCCTTCACGCCAGCCTCTTCGAAACAGAAAACGACACAGCTAAGACCATGTTGTCGAAAGTGGTATCTGTCATTTTGCCCAAAACCCAGAACAAGACACTGCCAAGTCCAGTCAACATCACCTTCCAACACATCAAAGTGAGGGTTTGTTTCATGTAAAACAAAGAAATAATGTGAACTTAATCTGAAACATCTTTGCTTCGCTCGAGATGCAATTACAAAAAATGTGGTGCTATTTTTTTGAATTTCTATGTATGAGCCCATCTCTGATCTCTTCTAGCCCTCAGATCTAACTGGGGAGCTCTCCTGTGTGTACTGGAACGTCAGTTATTGGATAGAGGATGGATGTCACGTCAGCCAAACCGACACCACATACACTGTGTGCACCTGTGTCCACCTGTCCACCTTTGCTCTCATCATGCAGACAGACACTCATGACCAGACTTCCAAGGTTCTTATGCAACAAAAAATACATGAGACACTCAACTAAGTATTTCACTGGCATACAATTTTACATGTAAATAAGTACTTTTTTTAACATAGTTTTTAATACCGGTATGTAATTTTCAGAGCGATCCAATCTTGGAGTTGCTGCATACCATCTTGGCGTCGATTGGGTTGGTGTTCCTGATCGTGGCTGTGGTGACCTTTGCCCTCTGCCGGTTTAACCCCAGAGTGACCAACGCCGCTCGTCTCAACCTCTGCATCAGCCTGCTGCTAGCTCATATGCTGTTTCTGCGCACTCAGAACTTCCTGCACCTCATTAAGCCTCACCAGGTGCTGTGTAAGGTGCTCTCCGGTGTGCTGCACTTCCTGTACCTGTGCTGCTTTGTGTGGATGTCCATGGAGGCCGTGCTGCTCTTCTTCTCCGTCAGGAAGCTCAGGCAGGTCAAACCCAACGACCGCGCGGGGCCACACTGGGGCTACAAGCTCCTGATTGGCTACGGAGTTCCACTGGTCATTGTGGGCGTGTCTGCTGGGGTGATGCCTCATGGATATGGAAGTCAGCAGTGAGTAATCAAATGGCAGAAGCAACCGGATATCGTTTGGAGAAATTACAGTTGTCTAGAACGTATTCTGACATTATTGGGTTTGTTCTCCATAGGTGCTGGCTTAAGACTGACTCTGGGTTTATCTGGAGTTTCCTTGGTCCTGTTTGCCTCATTCTTGCGGTGTGTATTAAGTAATAACATTGGCCATTGAATTAATAACATGACAAAATGATAATAAAACATGTAAATACACAAAGAGACGTGATGTAACCAGGGACGGACTGGGAGAAAAATCGTCCCTGACATATTTTGCCCAAGCAGTCCTCAAATATAATGGAAGCCACTGTCTGCTTTCTCTTTCAACAGGGCAACATCATACTCTTTATCGCCATCATAGTCACTCTCCACTCCACTCTGAAAGAGGCACGAAGTGATGTGTCTAAGGTGAAATACACCAGGTAAGATCAAATGTGTGTATAACAGTGAATACACACAATACACTGACACACACACACACACACACACACACACACACACACACACACACACACACACACACACACACACACCTACAGCTGGGACTATACTCAAACACAATCACTAGTACCCTCATACATTTTTCAATACATTTGTAGGCTTCTAAATGTTCACAAAACCCTGTCAAATCTGTTGAGGTATTTCAGATTAACCTTAACATAAGCATGTTTCTCTTCACTGCAGAGTCCTACTGTTCAAAATCATGGCCCAGTTTGTCATCCTGGGTTGCCCATGGATCCTTGGCTTGTTTACAGCAAAAAGCAAAGTCCTCGAATTTATCTTCATAATTCTCACTTCACAACAAGGCACTTTCATCTTTCTTGTTCACTGTCTCCTGAATGATGAGGTCAGTTATTTGTACTTTACATAATGACAATAAAGTCTAATCTAATCTAATCTAATCTAATCTAATCTGTATGCCATTCAAAAGCTAAACTCTGGCATTAGCAGTATGTGACTAATGGGTCTAATAAAATTCACGTGTGTAAACTACAGCATGCTGTCTTGCCCTCTCCAGGTGCGCCGTCAGTACAAAAAATGGTGGCAGGAATTCAGACCATCTGAGAAACATCTGTCTACCACTGCTACCACAGAATTAAATGACTACGTCAGAACATAAAGAATGACAGGTCCACTAACGACGGACCCCAATGGATTCACTTGATAGCAAACTCAATTAGGCGTGTGGTTCTCCATGGGCTTTGTAATCAACCATGCAGCATATTCAGCATAACCCTCACATTTTGTGATAGGCCTACAGAAATGAGCAATGCGATTCATTCTTTGCTTGCTTACACAACAGCCTTAAAGCAAAATTCATCAACCTATACCAGCTCTTAAAGGACAGTCTTCAACCTTCTCAGTAAAACTGCTAGCCTATATCATGATTGATTGAATGACTTTATTTTTGTTTTTTTGCTATTTTCCTATTTTCCATTGTTTATGTCCATTAGGTTATTGCTTGAATTGATATTATTTAATGTTTCTATTGTTTGTTTTGATATTGTTTATTGTATATTTGTACTATTCTCCCTACTGTAGTCTGACGAACTTTTTGAAATTGTTCACTGTTAAATTAATTATTGTATTGTTTTTATTTGTATGCCGCTTTGGACAAAGGCGTCTGCCAAATTGCCATAACCATAACCATAACCATAACCCATCATGTCCATTTAATTCATCAAGAGAGATCCTGGTTCCTTCTGCAAGTAGGCCTATATGGGATTGTTTCTTTGTTTGAATATCAAAATCGACTAAAATGTGTAGTGGGCCTAATTGTAAAAAAAAAAAAAAAAAAAATTGCTGTTGTTGTTGTTGTTATAAAATGTAGGCTATAGGCTATTTTATTTAATGCAAACCAGTAACATTTGTATTATGTTGTAGCCTACGATATTGTTTTAATATTATCATTTAATCTTAGTAGGGTAAAAGCTAAACATTAAAACATTGTTTGACTAAAATATTTGATTAGCCTACCACCTCTGTTTCTTTGTTGAATTTCTCAAACATGGAAGTAAACACCGTCTCCTCGTTGCCTCTGCATTCTAAAAATGTGATGATGTCTTCCTACTAGGACTATTACTTATTTATGTTTATTTATAAGGCTTTTAGGACTCGTTGACTAAAACCACTTACGTCGACTGTTTTGTTCTTTCGGACATTAATGCACATAACAGTTCAATCATTCTAGTGTTTGGCTGTCGTAGCAAATGATTGCAATGTTTTTTTTTTTGTTAATTTCCCACATACGCAGCACGAGACCTTCTTGGGAGTCCGAACACCCCCCGCATTTGTCACCATAGCAACTTGACAAGCTCAGAGTCAGCTGCCTGCTGCTAGTCTTGCATACGCAGCACGAGACCTTCTTGGGAGTCCGAACACCCCCCGCATTTGTCACCATAGCAACTTGACAAGCTCAGAGTCAGCTGCCTGCTGCTAGTCTTCTAAACTAGAACACGATAGAACCTTTTGCGAATGGTTTAAGGGGGAAACGGTAGCTGCTAATGCTACAGAATCTACTTTTTCTAACTCTAACATCTCATTATCAGTTGTGTGTTGTATTGTTGTTCGTCGTTCGTCCAGCTCTGTGAGTTCTTGTCCAATTTTGTAAGTCTAACGTAGGCCTATGTTAGCTATGTTAACTAACGTCAGAGGGTTGAATCAAGAATCTTTGCTAACGTAAAGTAACGTTATTGTAGCTAAATGGCTTAGTCCAGTTCTACACAAAAAGTCGAGATAATTCTAATTTTACCTTGTTTTATAACCCTATCTGATGTGACAGATCATGGAGCATCCCAGCAGTGGACATGGGGGACTATGGAACTGTCCACGAACGACCCAGTACAGCAAGGAAACTCAGGAAATGCTGAAATGTAGGTGAATGCACATATGCCCATTGTGCTCATGTAACTTTAGTTTATAAGCTTAACTTTGGCCTACAGTAGTTACTTTTCATCCTTGTCTGCCCTAACAGTGATGATGCAAGAGTCACGGCTTACCAACCTTCAACAGAGAAAACTCAGCAGTCATCTGAGGAGTAAGCATTGTCTGCAGAGCCTAGTGATTTTGCATATTGGCCATATCCCAGATGGAGGAGAGAGTACTAACAGTCTTCTGTGATTAATCTCAATCCTTACAACATGCCTTTTCTCCAGAGGGGGAGGCCCTTCCACTGGCCTGTAACCCTACCTCGTCGGCGCCTCCTCCTCAGCCAAAGCCGAAGGCCATCAAGACCTCCACGTCCCTGTCGGCCAAGCAACTGAGACGGCAGGCTGAAGTGTGCAAAGCGGGAGACGGCTACAAGAGGGAGCTGTTCCGTCCCAGTGCAACAAGTAGGTGGTGGCACCGCATTTGGTTCTTCCACCCAATTTAGCCTTTTTACTAATCATATAACTCTATTCATTCATCCAAGGCCATTAGAAAACACAGTGAGTGCCGGCATACTCTGATCATCGATATTCTCTGATAGCATCTCTGTCTTGGTTCCTCTTGTTTCAGGGGATCTGGAGAAAGAGAAAAGGAGATTGCAGAACATTTTGTCAGGCAGCGAAGGGGACCCCAAACCTAGAGGGGTTAGGAGTCTCGCAAAGGGGAAGTCTGTAGACGAGGAGGAGAAGGATAGATTTCAAGAGGGTGAGAAAAATTACTGTAAAAACGATTATTAAAAAAAAAAAAAAAAAAAAATCTCCCCAATTCTGGAAACAAAATATTTGATTTATCCAGAATTGTACACCCTTCCCTATATGCTCCACAAGCAATTTGTTGATTGGATGGTATAGTGAATTTGTCTGCATAGAGAACTCAACAACAGGTTTGAAATCATGTGGTCTGAATTAAAAGCATGCCATCTCTGGTCACTGTGAGCTTTGAGTGTCTGCATTTGCCTCTTTTGTATCACAGTTCTGGAGGAGATTGAGGACAGGAAGCAATTCTTAGAGGAGATGAACTCACTTGGGATGGGCTCCCATTACCAACATATCATCAACACCGAGATCTCACAGGTAACAATGTTACACCTTAATCATCAACACTGAGATCTTTCTCGTAACTCCATCCTAAGAACATCCTGGTTTGTTTTTGGATGATAATGAGTGTAAAAAAATACGTTAGTCAGAGTAGTTTTGAGTCCATTACCAAGTTTAATGTCAGATATACATCACTCAATTAATGTTAGAATTAAGTCAATGAAGTTAAGTTACAGAAGTTAGTTGACTTGTCATTCCATCCACAGAAAATACGGGAGTTGGAGTTGATTGACAAGGCTCGCAGTGCTTCCTTGCAGTCTCTCTTAAAAGAAGACAAGAGAGAGGAGAGCACCAGCAATGACAATCCCTCACTCTAATGACGTGTTCGACAACATCTTCTTCACCCAAACTGCCTTTTGTGGTTGTTGTCATTGTTATCTGAAGCTGAAAACTTCCCTCTCAAGTACAGTATCATGGATCCAATTCAAAACCTTTTGGTACAGGCATTTAAATGGACTGTTGATGGTTACTCTTAAAAAAAGGGGAAAGACTTGATATCCACTTTGCCAGCGTTTATGATTATTCTAATGATGTTTTATTTTCTTACACTTTCTTACAACTGTTTCCAGAGTTTTCACTTTGATTTCAAGATGTTATTTAAAAATGATCAGTATTGCGTCAGTATATTGATCAGTAGCAGATCATTTTGATCTTTCTTTGTGCTTCCACACTTACACCTACACTTTTGCAACTACAAAACAACATTTTGAATAAATGAATTAGTGTGTGAATGACAAAAACACAAAATAGTAAATTATCCATGCTGTATAGGCATATTGGACATGTTATCGTCATGTCTCCTCCAGAAACATCACACTGTTAGAGTACATCTTATTTGACCTATTATCAATTATCGTGCAGGCTGGGGGAATGAGGGAGGGGCTGTGCATATGGGCTAATATCAGTAATATAAACAGTGGGCCTGTGGACAGTCAGTAGACAAACATTGCTATAGGAGGTAGTGGTGGGGAGGGTGGAGAGGCAGACAGACTATGCAAAGAAGTCTATCTCTCCTCTTCCCTTTTGTGAAGCATTGTAGAGTTGGATTGCCCTGGGGCCTAAAGACTGCCTGGCAGTGTGCATAGTCTTGCACCGATCGTGCTCTTCTGTCTTGTGATAGCGCTGTGGAGTGGATGACAGTCATTGTCCTAAATGTCGAGCAGTTTGCTCAGGGTCCTTTTATCTGATATTTAAGTGATGCATTCCAGTCCACTACCCATTACAGAGATACAGTACGTTTCCTTGCCAGCCTGTCCAGTCGCCCAGAATCCCTCTTCCTAGTGCCTCCTCCCCAGCATGCCACAGCATAGGAGAGGACGCTGGCAGCAACAGACTGGTAAAACGTCCAGAGCAGTTTGCTGCAGACATTAAAGGACCGCAGCCTCCTGTGGAAGTTGAGCTGACTCTGCCTTTTATTGTAGAGTGCTTCAGTGTTGGCTGACCAGTCTATTGTCCAGGTGTATCCCCAGATACTGTAAGTGCTTACTACCTCCACACATTGACCTCAATGGAGATGGGAGCAGTGTGGGCTTGGACCTGCGGAAATCCACCACCATCTCCTTGGTCTCAGCAGTGTTGAGTTGTAGGTGGTTAAGTTTGCATCATGGCACAAAGTCCTCAGCAGGCTCCTGCTCTCCTCCTGCCCATCCCTGATACACCCCACAATTGCAGAATCATCCGAAAACTTCTGCATGTGTCATGACAATAAATAAACCTTTGGTGGGAATGGGGCTTTCAGAAAACAAGCCTCTGAGATGAAGTTGAAATCATGTCTGTTGATGATAACCACAACTGAGCAAGGGGATAGATACATTGGTGACAGGCTGTTTCACTTCTTCATTTTTTGTAACAAATAGCCTAAGTAACCCTTCATTTTTGGACGGTCGTGCACTATGACTCACGAGCTGAGGCCAGATTGCGAAATACACAACTGTTCGAAGGCGGGTTACTTAAAGGGAAATTCCAGACCTAAAACAACCTTGGTTGTTCGATATCTTGCAGTGCAGTGCAGATCTGTCTGAATCTAACATGCAAACATGCGTTGAAGTCATAATTATGAAATAGGAAAGTCATAATTATGAGACTTTCAACTTCATTTCTCATAATTGTGACTTTATATCTCATAATTATGAGATGGTATATCAAAATTTGGACTCTTTTTCTCATAATTGTGACTGTATCTCATAATTTGGACCAAAATGTACAACTTTTAAAATCTCAAAATTATGACTTTAAATCTCAAAATTACGCCTTCATTTCTCATTATTATGACTTCTCATAATTTTGATTTAGTATCTGGCAGTTTTTTTTCCCTCAGTGGTAGAAACGGCCTTCCATACAATTCCCATTATCAGCAACCATCCATATGTCCTACTGACACATTCAGTCTGCTAATTCAAATATATCGTTTTAAAGCTAACTGATCATTAGAAGCATTTTGCAATTATGCACACCTGCACTGCTGCATGATCAAAGAAGCATTTTTAGATGAGTTGAGTCGTCAGCTATTGTGGCACAAAATGGCCATAAACATAGAACTTCCTTCTGAAACGTGTCAATTTATTCTTGCGAAATTAAGGCTGTTCCATTTGGGAAATACTGAAGAAAATTAAGATCTCATAGCGCTGTGTGCAACCCCCTTCATAGAAGAGTGCAAACAGGTTTTAACCCAAATAGAATAGGGATTGGAAGGGGCCAGAGTCCCATATGGAGTGGAGGAACTTCCACAAATATATATTTTACATTTAAAAGACTCATCAAATGTATCAGTTAAACATGAAATACAAAATTAATGAAATACCACAAAGCCATTGTCTTGTTGATTTGTTTTGATTTGTTTTAAAGTTACAGAAGAGGCTTCTGTCATGTATTTACTCAAAGCAGCTTGACTGTTAGAGGATCTGCTCTCCCTATTTCGTAACAACGGTTAACCACAAAGTACAAAACCATCCTCAAGCCAAAGTCTCATGTCATTGCCTCATATCCTTCATTGTCCTTTTGTTTAGCTAACGTTGGAATCAAACTTGCCAGCAAACGGCAAAGCTGCTGTGAATGTTTGTGTCTCAGTCCTCCTGCTTTCGTCTGTCAAACATGTTGCAAAGTCCTCTCCTGCTGGCATGGCTAACACTGACATCCGAACCCATTGAGTGTCTACAAGGTGAGATTCCTCGAAATCATTTAAATTTTTCGAAATTGAAGTGGACAGCTTTGTTATTCAATGTAAATTGTAGGCCTACTGCAGTAAAAAGAGATATGTCTCCTTTCTGATGATATAATTCAGTGTCAAATGTGGTGATTTCAAATAATCCTGCACACAGATTGATGATATATATACTGTATATATATATATATACAGTATATATACACACACGCACACACACACAGTGGGGAGATTAAGTATTTGAACTCATGCTAAAGTTGACTAAAAAAAGGAAAATCATCTTTTGACAATAATTATAGTCAAACCGCTAAGGACACCAATTTTCTTTGTGATTGAAGAATGTATCGTAAATAAATAAATGATCTTCCTTAAATACAGGGGGCATAAGTATTTGACCCTTAGGCTATGCTAAATTCCCATACACATATTTCACATTTACCAACAAAACTACTGTAGATGTGCGCGCAGACGTGGGGCAGAAGACACTGGGTGGCCGGTTACAGAGTTAACCTAAAAAGTTAACCTAATAACCAGCTGCTGTAAGCTAAAATTTGCATTTATCCTATTTAAGTTGGTATTAAAGGGAGAAAACGGTGATTGGATGAAATTTGGTTAATGTGCTTGACAGTCATATACAAGTTTTGATTGTGCTTCAGCGGCCGCAACTCGGTGCCTGGGCCCTAAAGATAGACATTAAGCCCATCTCCAACCATTAATAGACATATATGTCTTCCCAGGCCTCTCAGCCTGACCATGCAGATGGGTCAGTAAGGTCAGTGCTGGGAAATCTAGCTGTTTGTTTTGTCTGTCTGTGTACATGAGTGTGTGTTTGCATTACTTCTGTCTGCACACACAGGTTTCAGTGTGATCATGCAGGCACACAAATCAGAGGTAGACATGATATACTCAGGTTCCTTTATTCATGTTCAGTCTTACAGCATCGTAACAATCTATGCTGAGTTTTCCTCTAAAAATAAAAACTCCATCTTGTTGACTATACAGCTGGATCATCCATCATCCAATCTCCTGCCCCCAAAGCTCGTTCACAGAGTGATATATTATCTCTCTGTGAGACACATTTTATTGATTGTTTATTCAGTAATGCCATACTCTTCAGCCGAAATACTACTAAAACATGCAATTAAGGAAAACTGAAAAGAAAACCAGAAGTCAACCAGTGTGCTTGGTGATGACATGATTTCTGTGAAGTGTTTTCACATGAGGAAGAGCAGATGGCCAGAGAAGGTGGTGTGGTGGTTGTAAGTGTCCCTCACCCCGCAATTATGCCACAGCTTTAGGCTCACTGGCTCTCAGTCTGGCTTCCACGGCATCCAGCTGTGTCTTAGTGTATCTGAGCTCCACTCTCTGCTCGGCTATCAGAGCGCTCATATCTCGCAGCACAGTGTGGATGTCAGGCTCGCAGGTTTGTTGGGTATAGACTGTGGCTTCAGTTCTCCA
The DNA here is from genome assembly GCF_963854185.1 of Sardina pilchardus. NCBI lineage: Eukaryota > Metazoa > Chordata > Actinopteri > Clupeiformes > Clupeidae > Sardina > Sardina pilchardus. The sequence continues at coordinate 47,139,837 of NC_084994.1, forward strand.
TTCACCATACTCAGCCTCGTTGTCTCTGTTCTCAGCTTGTGCTCCTCCTGAGTAATGGCATTTTCACTTATAGGGGAGGTTAAGCCCAAAAAATAGGCCATTGACTTCAAGTCATGATGCAAAGGTCCCTTTTGGTATGGAAGTACATTAGGGTCATACAAATAAATTTATCCTAAGACACAAGTGAGATCACCCATTTTAATAGAAATAATCACACTTAAAAAAAATGGCCGCCAATGTGCCAAAAAATACTCTTGATCCCATATATTTGCTTCTGTTATGGCTATAATGACAAATTTGGTGTCAAAGTGTAAATTTTTGGGGTCAAGGAATCCAATAAAATAGGTTTCAGGTTTGAGAAACCAACAGTTTTCACCTTATCATGACAACTGGGGGTAAAAACCCAGACAGCATTTACATTTGGGCCGGATCCGTTTTCGAATCAGCAGATCCGCGTAGGAGTCGCACTCGGTATGCGGATCTGCACCAACTTTGCGCCAGACTTGTGTGTAGCTTCTGACTGTGACAGTCCGTCCGGCGGGTGCGGCGCCGATCCGGGGCAGCTGCGCAGACCAGAAGCGCCACAAATTAACTGAGTCCGCTCCATGGTCCGCCCGGCGGGTGTGGGCCGGATCCGCGGGAGCTGCGCAGATCAGACGCGCCTAAAGTAACCGAACAGAACACTCTCTAAACGGAACATCTCTCTATCGGACAAGCAGAGAGGGCAAGACTGCTGTCTTTGTGATCATGGTAAGTGCATAATCTAGTAGAAATGTAAAACTAAATTGGTGTTGATGTCATGTTAGTCTGATAAATATTATATGTAACCGAAAAGTTCACAAACTTAGTTTACACAGGCATTCTGACAACCTGCGCTATATAAATAAACTTGACTTGACTTGCTTAAACTTCTACTTGAACTTCAGAAAAAAAAGACAATGAGACACAGTTGAATGCATGAATAGTTTATTGAGTTTTATTGACTTATTTGTCCTCTTGAGAAGGTTCAAAAAGTAAAAGAATACATTTAAATTCAATTTTTTTGCACTGGCGAGACCACATGGGAACTCGTCTTAAAGAAAGAAAGATCAGATGCAGGGCCCCAGCTGTGGCGCAACTGGCTGGGGCACCTGCACCGCACGCCGGTGACCCGGGTTCAATTCCTGGCCCATGTTCCTTTCTGGTTCCTACCCCTGCTCTCCCTTCCATTCGCTTCCTGTCAATATCTACTATCAAAGTAAGTGAAAGAATACATTTAAATTCAAGTTTTTCCATTTGGTTGGCTACTTGAGCTGCACTGGCGAGACCGCAGAGGACCTCCTCTTAAAGATGCGGGTGAAGAGAGAGCATCTCCTCTCAGGAGAGCCAGAGGTGGAGCATAGCTCCTCATCCAATGGGGCCGCACAGGAGCAAAAAATAACAGAGGTTCAAAAAGTAAAAGAATAAATTTAGATTCAAGTTTTTCCGTTTGGTTGGTTCAAGTTGTTACTTGTGCTGCACTGGCGAGACCGCACAGGACCTCCTCTTAAAGAAAGATCTGATGCGGGTGAAGAGAGAGCATCTCTTCTCAGGTGAGCCAATGGGGCCGCACAGGAGCAAAAAATAACAGAGCTTCAAAAAGTAAAAGAATAAAATTAAATTCAAGTTTTTTGTTTGTCTATTTGAGCTGCACTGGCAAGACCACATGGGACCTCCTCTTAAAGATGCGGGTGAAGAGAGAGCATCTCCTCTCAGGAGAGCCAGAGGCGGAGCATGGCTCCTCATCCAATGGGGCCGCACAGGAGCAAAAAAATAGCAGAGGTTCTAAAAGAATAAATTCAAATTCAAGTTTTTCCGTTTGGTTGGTTCAAGTTGTTACTTGTGCTGCACTGGCGAGACCGCAGAGGACCTCCTCTTAAAGAAAGATCTGATGCGGGTGAAGAGAGAACATCTCTTCTCAGGTGAGCCAATGGGGACGCATGGCTCCTCATCCAATGAGACCGAACAGGCAAAGGACTCTGTAGAAACTGAACAAGAGGCAGGTTGGAAAAGGTGACTTGATGAATTTATGAATTTATGATTTAAAAAAAGATTACTACTTTGATCACACAATACAAAATATTAATTTATGAATTAGAATAGATTCACATTTTGGACATGTGGTGCTCCCACTTGGACACAAGCCTGTGTGTGTAATGTACACTTACCGGCAATATTGTCAGTGATGCTGATTGCTGTGGCTCCATCTGCGTTGGCCTTTCTTTGGCTGCCTGACTCGTTTCTCTGATCATCGGAGAGGCAGAGCAGTCCATCATTATTTATACAAATCTTGAGCGTGTGGCATATCATAACAGTGTTTTAACATAATGTAAAAAGGTCAATTTTACCTTCAGGCAAGACTTAATCTTCTTCATATTTGGAAGGAACTGAAAGCATCCACTCCCTCTCTTGTCTTTCTTAGGTGTAGCGTCATTATCATTTGTCACATCAGTCGTAATCTCGCTGATCAAAGATCTCACAACAATCTTCTCTACTGAGGGGTCCTTTATCTCCAAGGCCAACAGGACACTGTTCTTTGATCCATATTCACTCAGGAGGTTATTGTAGATAACTTTGAATACTTTGCAAATGTTCACACCAGCAGGGCAAAAGTCAGTTTTGGAGACACCAAGTGCTGCTGTGAGCTCAGAGAGCACCTTGTTGATAAGTTCTCTGCATTGATCCAGCATATCGTCAGAGAGTGAATCCTCATTTTGTAGCTTTGACAGCAGGCGGATCATGAGCACAGACACAAGGCTGGAGTAGTCCGTAGAACCTTCCTGACTGTCTGTACGTCTCTTGTCGTCCAGGAGTCCTAAATCTGGTGTGTTGAAGGCAACATCGTAACCGGGTAAACCAGACTCCTTCAGAAAAGCTTCCATATCCATGGGCGAACGCGTTGCCAGGGAGAGTATATTCATGACGTCAGCGACCATCGCATTCATGGCAACCTGCAGTACCTCTGCCAGAATCTGAGACGGTGATTCCGCGGCGCGGTCCTCTCCGTTTCTGGCCATGGAGCTTAGGCCACCTGGACAGGACACTGAGGCAGCGGCTGACCTCAGGGGGGCCCTTGCACCTGACTTCCATGACGAGGGCAATTTGAAGCAAGGCAGAAATAAATCCCTCACACACCCCTGTGCGAACATGCCTATGATCTGGCTAACCATGGCTCCTTGAGGTACATCCTGGGCCTGTTTCATGGCAACAAGAGCAGAGTCGGAGGCAGACTTTGCAGCAGCAACAGTTTGTCTACCCTTCAGGAGAATCTGGTAAACGTCCTCAATCAGGTCCTGAGAGGACTGAATATGTCCCTGGGAGAGAGCCTTTTCTAATCTCTTCCACACTGAGGTCAGATGACCCTGAGAGGGCGGCCTGCTGGAGCTCTCCTCATTTTGCAAGCCGAGCGTCGAGGTGATGCTGTTCACAGCGCTCACTACGGTTTCGTGCGGTAGACACGCAGAAGCCTCATCTTGAGGCAAATCGCTCAGGTCAATGTTCACAGCCACCAATGTGTCTGCTGCCATGGGGGCTGCAGTGGAGACCTCTGGTATGACCACAGACTCTTCAGGAAGGCTCTCCTCACTCCAGTTTGACCAGCTTCCTTCTGAGGTACCAGATAAGGAGGAGAGGGGCCTATCCTGGTCCAGGTCAGTGTGACGGTCCACCATCCCAACATCTTCAATCAGTGAATCAATCAAGACGACCGTTATCTCCTTGACGTTGTCGTCAGAACTTTGGAACTTGCTTGAGTTTGCGAGCTCCTCCTGAATGCAAAGCAAGACTTGGCCGATAGCTTCCTTAGCTGAAGCAGAATGCACAGCCTTCCTTTGGCGGCTTGACAGCTTCGTAAAGAAATCTCTGAGATTCAACTGCAAGCGACCGTACATATCACGTGTGGCGGACCACACTTTCAAATCTTGAGCCAGAGCATCTTGGGCTGGGGAGTTCATCAGGCATCGGACTCCATCTAGAATGGTTCCCACGAGGCTGGATGCGATGGAAGCGGAATCAGAGGCAGGAGAGAAGCCTAGAGGGTTGTCCAACATCACAGGTCCAGTAAAACTTTGTGCTAATTTAAGCAGCACCTGGCTCACTTCCCTAGTCACGGTAGCGTGGAACTCATCGCTGGAGAGTTTGTCTGCCATTTCAGATTTCACAAGGCTGGACTCACCAGAATCACGTGTGCCAGACCAGACCAGTTGGGTTTCTAGCTCAAGAATAATGCTATCTGCGACGGACGCTACAGCAGAGCTGGAAGAGTCAGCTGGAACTGACTTTGCCGTGAAGAGCATCAACATCTTTCGCGTCACTGCTTTTGCACAGCCATTGCAGCCCTCACTTTGACGCTTACAGTGCGCAGAGACCTCGGAACACAGGGATTGGGCCTCAAGCTGTTCAACTTGGCCTTTGCCCTTGCATGATACATGGGCGAAAAACTCTCTCACGGTGTCTTCCACACTTTGGAAAATTGTTGAAACACCTGTGAAACAACCTCCTTTTGGAGTCCCATTGTCACACTGCAGGGTCTCAAGACAAGTCCTCATGCCATTTACGAACTGATCAACGATGCGTTTGGCTGCAGAATTCACATCTGGAGTGATCTGTTCATGTTCCAGCTGGCATCTGGAGCCCACTGGCAGATTTTCGGACAAATCTTTGTTGAGCATTGGGCCATCAGGCGAGCATGGGCGCAAAGAAATGCAGCCACTAACTGCCGTAAGCATCACATCACTCGCTGCCTTGAGAGCTCTTCTCTTACACTTTTCACTGCCTAGGTTTGAGAGGCATGGAAGAGATGAGCTTGCTGGCCTGCCAGACAATTGCTCATCACATTTGGTGTCGTCAGTTGGTGATGAGCCGGATGATGACCAGTTGTCGATTTCGGAGAGGATGCCGTCCACAAACTCTTGAACAGGTGTATTCAAAACCCGTTCTCGTGAATACTTGGGCAGGTATGAAAAAGCCACATTATTCAAAACATATATGGTGCAAGAGTCCAGCTCGTTCTGGGTCATATGGCACACCCTCACAGCGGCAAGGGCTTGGTCACTTTGAGCAAGGAGCCTCAGCTCGGACTCACTAACAACGGAGGGCACTGTTTTCACAGAGTCATGGGAGCTGTGAGCATCCTCCATCACTCCCGACTTCTTCTCCATCACTTTCTCACTCTGGTGAACAGAAGAGGTTCCACTCAGCTTCTTGAAAAAGTGCCAAAGCATGGCGCGCACTTTGTGATAAAGCCCTCCGGTGACTACGACTCTCTGGTTCTTTAGGAAGTGTGGACGGTCTCCGCCCTGAGCAGCCAATCCCCCCTCTTTCTCACACATGGGCGAGTTTTGAGTGGCCCTAACTGCTGACATGATGTCAGCCACAAAAGCATCAACAATCAGAGAGGCAGTGCTATGGACAGATGGGGTGGGAGAAGGCAGACCATCGTTTGGTACCGCACTGCTTTGTGGCCGGATCTCAGCACTGAGAACGTCGCTGACGGCCTTTGTTGCCTGGCTATGGAAGTCTTCACAGCTAAGTTTCTGCACTATCTCTCTGTGAGCCTGGTTAGCCTTTTGGCTGGCAATCTCTTTATCGCTTACTGAAGGCTTTTCCTCTATTAGACATAGCTGAGTATCTTCAACAGAAGTACTTTTGTCAGTCAAGATTCTAAGAGCACTTTTCATCGATGCCAGCAGTGACTTTGCCTTCTTGTTTCCATCAAAACATGTTTCTGCGGCACTGATAACAGCAGTCATAGCTTCTCCAGTAGTGCACTCTAAGGCTGTGTCCAGCTCTTCATTTTCCTCCACAGCCAAAATGGTGCCTGTCTCAGAAATGGCATGAGCATCAATCAGAGAAGTCACAATGTGAACCAACTCATGGCTCTTGGTCTCCTTGGCGCCATTCGGCATCTTGCAGGCCTTGGCAATGTTGAAATTGACCATGTCAACAACCTCTCTAACGATGGCATGGTTCAAGTGGTTCGAGTTGGCTGCAGGGCCGACTCCATCTAATTTGCTCAGATTCTTCTGAACAGAGTTCCGGATGCTCGCCACGGATATCCCATAATTAGCTTTCAGGAGTCCACTGAATGAAGCAGCTCCAACAGATGAGCAAGACCTTCCAGACAGAGGAAAACACTTAATCACACTGTATACACTATATTAAAGTCATAGTATCACATTTTGTATCATACTGACATTATTACATCCTTTCATAAACCTACCTCTTTGGTGACAACTCAACAACAGGCGTCTCTTTGAGGGCAATTACACACCATGAAGGCAGCCTGCTAGTGTCATTCTTTGGAACAATATCCACCAGGTTACCATGCTTAAGAATCATCACATCTTTTTTATCCTCGATGTACATGATTGACGATGATGATGATGACGCACATCTGACTGGTGTCTCACTGCTAGGCTCTTCAGGTTCGTCCACTGCACCTGACGCCAGTGGAGTCTCTGGGTCTCGTATCGCCAGTCTCATAACAGCTGGAATAACAACCTTGATGGCACTCAAGGACACCACCTGTACTATGCTTTTGCATACTTTGAGGACCGCGACCCTTGTAACCTATTTTGAACAAGGACAATAAATCAGGTTGTTCTGCATGACCTGTTGACCTCTGAAACTAATTGCAGTGCATGAAAATATTGAAAATATTGTATTGAAATATTGTATTGAGAACAATGACAATGACAACCATTCTCAGATTAGCACCACTGTTCTCAACACTTTATGTACAAACTTCATTAAACATTTTTAAAATAGGTCTTCTAAAGGACATGGCTGCTATTCTTTTGTCATTTTTGTAACATTTGTTATATTGTATTGAAATTACTGATCACTCTAGCAACACCCTGGCAACCGTCTCATTTAGCCAAGCAACAACCTGACAACCACCATTATAATGTCAACCTAGCAGCCATTATCATAATGTCAACATAGCAACCACAAAGGCAATCACTTTAAATAGCATAGTAAACACTGTGATAGCCCTAGCAACACCCTAGCAACAATCTTAATTACCTTAGCAACCACTACCATACTGTAAACATAGCAACCAGCATAGCAACCACCATGTCTACCCTAGCAACACCTTAGCAACCATATCAATCACCCTAGCAACAACCAAACAACCACTATCATGTCAACCTAGCAACTGCTTTAGCAACTAACATAATTACCCAAGCAACAACTTGACAACCACCATTATAATGTCAACCTAGCAGCCATTATCATACCCAGTCAGCACAAATAGAGACAAATACGTCTCCAAGACGCCTGCAAGATCTGAACAGCTTAATTACATTGCGTTCCATTTAGAACGTCTTATTTTGATCTTACAAACAGCGGCGGCATCTCACTGAGAATGCGTGTCGTAGTTCTAGATCTTTATCATATTTAATACCTTTATAAGATCATTGTAAGACGTTAGGGAGATGGATGTCCTATTATGACATATTGATGAGCATCTGGGATATGGCTGCTAAACGCTGTTTGAAGATTTTAGCAAGACGTATCAGATACGTCTGCCAGATGAGCAAACACTCTCTAGAATACATCTTACAGCCGTCCAGCAGACCTTTCGAACACATCTTCAAGACGCCTTGCAGACGTTCTTGTGCTTACTGGGTAATGTCAACATAGCAACCACAAAGGCAATCACTTTAAATAGCATAGTAAACACTGTGATAGCCCTAGCAACACCCTAGCAACAATCTTAATTACCTTAGCAACCACTACCATACTGTAAACATAGCAACCAACTTAGCACCCAGCATAGCAACCACCATGTCTACCTTAGCAGCACCCTAGCAACCATATCAATCACCCTAGCAACAACCAAACAACCACTGTCATGTCAACCTAGCAACTGCCCAAGCAACTAACATAATCACCATGGCAACCTTCATAGCAACCACTTTATTTAACTTAGCAACCACTATGTCTACCCTATCAACACATGTTTGACATATTTACATTGCATTTTATGCGTTTTCATTTCACTGGTAATTCCTTGTAATCATATTTCTATGCAAAATTATTTTTGGTAACGTATTTTAAAAAGATTAGTCACTCACAGGGCCAATGGTTCCTTGAGAAATAGCTGTCCATTGCCTACAGAAGAGGTACAATATGTCATTTGAGTGCTTTTGCAGATTAAATTATAAAATACTATTTCAGGCAGTGGCGGCTGGTCATCACATTTTTTGGTGAAGCAAACCCCATCGACCGACGCGGTTGCGGCGTCGGGACCTTACCACTTCGAACGTGCATTATTTTCCTATAGACGCACGGCACGTCGTTGATTATCCCTTACATAACGGTATATCGTTCAGCCTTACTCACGGTTCTTCCTCACATTCTACAATTGAAATGTCTCCTTACCGTAGCATCAACGAGCTGTGTAATTTCCACAGAAGGTTTTGGTCTGCCCTCTGCTTCCACTCGTAATTTATCCATATGAATATGACTTGAAACGAAGCTAGCTAGATACCCTCCTAGCAATAGGCTACCCTAGCTTGTAAGGGCTCTTGCTAAACAAATTATATTAGGAAACAAAAAAGATATTCACTAACCCTAAGTAACAAAATCCTCATCTACACTGATAAATAAAGATATGTCTTATGAAATGACTGTTCAACAAATTATGTGTTGTTGTTGTTGCTGATTATGAAGCTCTCCTAAATCGTCGCTGTCAAAGTCAGTTAACGATAGTTTCCTTATGAAGGCGTTGACTGGCCAGAGTATTGTGTCAATCATATTCAAGTGACGGAAGTGCAAAATTCTACCCTATCGGTCACTGCTTCACGGGTGGGACTTATCTTCCATAAGGATCCATTGAAACGGGAAAAATCCACGAGCCGCGGGGGGTTTCACTCGATTTACATTGAAGTCAATGGGAAAATATATCGATGGTAGTGAAGCAAGAAAATCGTCTGATTCACTGCAATTGTCTGTTTCACCGCGGGTGTGGGGATAGCGCTGTTGTCACTCACAGAATTGAATTCAGGAAAACAGCTCGTCTTAATGACTGTCTTTCTGTTTCAAAACAGTGAAAAGGGGATTATTGTAAGGTTTTTTTTTTTTTTATGTTTACTTTTTTTTGGTGAAGCACTGCTTCACCTGTAGTCTTATAGAAGCCTCCTCTGATTTCAGGTAGGACAAAATGAGACACATACTCTTTCTCCATGTCCTTTAAGTAGGTACAGACTGACAAACCCTCAGGCAGCCTCACGGTGTGGACTTTCACCATCTCCGCAGAGGGTGAGGGAGGTGTTAGCGGAGCTGCTATACAGACAGAACAATACAAATTTAGGTTCCAGGTTACAAATTCATTTTGATATCGCAACACGTAGGCTACATTTCGTGTTATAAAACAGAATGAAGGGGGTATAAAGCCTTACAGTCATCATGTGTGGCACTTTGCTCCTCAGCAACCAGTCTTTCACTGGAATTCACCATTTTCTAGATATTAAATAGCAAGCTTTTTTTATCACTGAAAGGCACTTTCTAAATGACATGTTGTTATTTCTATTATTATTATCATCTATAATAAATAATTCCCAGTAATGGATATGGTTAGCTGAGATTTACCTACCTCATCTCACTGATTTATAAAGAATACAATTCTTTATAGATCAGGTATGTCTCAATTCGACCAGAGCATTTTCAGAAATGGGCTTCCCTGTAATCAATGTGCGATCAACTGAATGAAATATTGCTGAGGAGAACTTTGGATAATTTATTTCATTGTGACATCACAGTCGAGCAGGCCAGGCCCAGGCTACGTCAGACGTATCGTGAACTCTGTCAACTTTCCCTTGTTCCTTTTTTCACAAACCTAGCTGCTACAGTTTTTCCATTTAAACTTCGGCTAACTTGCACTACTCCGAAGGCGAATGCAAGTATATTGATATTGGCAGAGCTGCCAACTCTCACGCTTTCGGCGTGTGACACACGATTTTGCCTGTTTACACACGCACTCACGCCATACATTTGGGCGGAGACTCGTTCGTTTGTTGTAAAACTCCCCAACGGTGCTAAGAAGCGCCACTGTAGGCTACAGTAGGCTAACCCTATTCGTTGCATAGACATCCATTTGCGACAGAAGAAGGAGACACCCGCGGGAGAAAATAGCCTACATGTTAACTTTAGACTAACTTGTTGCACTTTTGTTGCACTGTTTTGTTTGCTGGAACGTGTGGATAAATAACTTCTAGAGAGCTAAATCATAAAGGAACATTGCAAGACACTCATATATGATCCCTGAAAGATTTTCTTCGACTTAGTGTTTAGAACATTTTATCTAATGACACAGAAAGCAAAATTAATTGCATCCACATATCGTTGCATGCATCTTTTATTTCACTCGCGTAAAACCGTAAGTAAAGCGACAGGCACTCAATTACACACACACCACTAATGCACACTCAATTAGACCTACTGTAGGCCTGTAATAAACCTCCTGGGTAGGGAAAAGGTCCCCCTCTAGCGACCCCCTTTGTTCCCTCCCACAGGTAGACCACTCAGAGAAGCAACAGACGCCACACCACCACGAACAATTCAAATTGATCTTTATTTAATACATATAGCCAGGCGGCTCTGGATGCTATAGCCAATCAGACTGACGGGGTCTGAGATCCCCAATCACGCTCTGTGCAAAACAGCAATAATAAATAGCCTACACACAGTAGTCCACTCCACACAATTCATAGACACCACAACGAGGAAAATATCTCCATTCAATTCATAGCCACACACGTCAAGTGATGACACTAAAAGGTTCACCCCGCCCCCGTCACTAATGAATTAAACTATTGCACGATTGTAACCCGGCCTTCATTCATAAAACATAGAGGACAGAACAAGTGAATTAATGGATTAAGGCGAGACACGGCAGTTGAAAACATTGTTTTTGTGACCTCCGGTCAATTTCGAGATTTTGTGCTAGTTTGCTACCTTAGCATGTATTCTACCACCCTACTACAACAACAAAGTCCGATTTGCACATTTAGGTGTTTATTTCACGAACTTTTGTGTGCTCGCGCCTATGTATTTCTTCACATTTTCTCAAAAGTTCCCATTCTAAAATGTCATGTACTCCCGCGAACGTGATCCAAATCATATCGTGTCTCACACCGTTGGAAAGCCCTGCTCCTCCTGAATAACGCCATGCAATCCAAATATGGACATTGCCTTTGTATTGGCAACCAATCGCGAAAGTTCAAAGACGAGTCTAAGCTGAGAACGAATCTTATTGGCTGTGTTTCAAGGCTGTTTTCTCAAAACTAGTTATTTGCGGTTTTGAGTCATTTTCCGGTAGATACTTCTCAGCCTCTGTAGCACCTATCTACACCAAACTTTCCAGTTATACACTTAACAGTATTCTGAAGACATTTACAGAGGGATTTGTTAATACATCATTCCTGGCCTGATTTATGTGACATGTTAATCAAAAAAGCATGGCAAAAATCGTTTTTTTAAGGCTATGGACAGTATATTTGGATTTCCTAGGCAATGAAAGCAGATATCCTGAAATCCTTCTGTAATTTTATTGTAATCTTGTTTGTAAACAACATGAAAGAATAATTTTGCACCTGGCTTTATCATATGCTCAGATCTATCTACCGGAAATATATGCAAAATCATGCATATTTAATGAGATAATGCCTCATTTGCATAATTAAACATACACATTTCAAAAACTTGTAATACATTTTTTTCTCATACTTGTATAAGTAATCAACTGAGGAAGTTTCATGGTGATACCTATTATTTAAAAATTTTACCCTATTCAACTGTAGTGTCTCGCCTTAAAATGGGAACTTCCCTGCTCCCCAAGACCCTCCCCTGGGGTCTAATCGCCATGGACCGTGACTTCGCCCTCAAGTGGTCAGCGGTTGTCCAATCGCAACATGCAAGTTCCCGGGTGTAGTTCCAAGGAATTAAGTCCCAGTATGTAAGCTCCAGTATGTAAGTCCCAGTATGTATAAGCTCCAGTATGTAAGTTCCAGTATGTAAGTGCCAGCATGTATAAGCTCCAGTATGTAAAGCCGGGCCGTAAGAGTCCAATAGCTCAGTCCAAAGCGCAGCCGCCAGTCGCGGCGTCAGTCTAGAATTTACACAAGGTCTATGCTAAAACATCCCCCCACTAACTATCTTCACTGGCGGCGATCCTACTGACCGCGACCAGCACAATTCGTCCCCTCGTTGACCAACGCGCTCCTGGCGTTCCGCTTGCACACTTAATCAGTCCCGGCTCTCTCGCGCACCTTGCTCACCTGCATGGCTTTATCCTTCTGCACAGGTGAGTCTCATTAGGCCAATTAGGCAGCAAGCCCAATGCAATCATTATCTCCCCCCTATAGACCTCTGAAGTTCGCCTACAAAAAAGCTACCATCTTTGCCCATATAAGGAGTTACGGTATCTGACGATTTTGGGAAATTAACATGGGGATTTGGAATTATCACACCTGTTAAACTCTCGCGGGGGTGACAAAATCGGAAATTCAGGTGTTTTCCTGAACACACTTTTGTCCTCTGCCTTCGAGAGGAATCTGTGATCTCCGGTACGCGAAGGCGGCAGACTTTGATTTTCGCTACCCCAGAGCTAACTTGCAATGCAACTTGCCATTAAGATAGTTAGCCAGTTAGCTCTGGGGTAGCAAAAATGAAAGTGTGCCGACTTCACGTACCGGAGATCAAAGTATGCACAAGAAGGCAGAGGACAAAAGTGTGTTCAGGAAAACGTCTTTATTTAAGACTATATCGTCCCCGCGAAAGTTTAACAGGTGCGATAATTCAAAATCCCCATGTTATTTTCCCATAGGAAAAATCGCCAGATACCGAATCTCAAAGATGGCAGCTTTTTTGTAGGCGAACTTCAGAGGTCTATTAGGCTATCCCATCAGTCCACCACAGGCCTACTCACCATTTAAATATAGGCCTGAGTAAGAGTAATAGTCTTGAAATCAGTACACGAATGACTAAACATTTTTAGCTACTAATAATTATGCCGATTGTGAAATATAACATTATCAACAAAATATGTAGGCCTATGTGGAGGGTTGAGCAGAATCTCAGATGGCCACTGGTGTGGATGATCACACAATATTCAATATTAGGTTACTGATGATTAAATCACCAAATACACTTCGTGGATCTGGGCCAGATGAGCCCCAAATGTAGAATATGAGTCACGGGTCCGGGCCAGATCTGCACCAAATGCGATGCCATTAACAGCGGTACTTGCCCAGCTCTGTTTCTGATCCGTAATTCGGAACTGTTCCGGTATTGGGCCGTTGGAAAAAAAGACCCCGGCGCAGATCCGCACAGTGTGGATGTCTGGCTCGCAGGTTTGTTGGGTAGAGACCGTGGCTTCAGCTCTCCATTCTCCATACTCAGCCTTGTTCTCAGCTTCCCCTAAGTGCTCCTCCTAAGAATTGCCATTGTCGCTTATTCTGTCTCCACTAAACTGTGTGTCAATCAAACAACAGCACAGCAACACCCACAAGGCTGCTAAGACCTTCATATCAACAGTTATCAATTAGTCTCTCTTACCGTATGCTCTTGTGTCTTTCAGACACCCCTCCCTTAAATACTATGATGTGATTACACAAGGCCTGTGTCCTTGCCACAAGGTGTGAATGTTCTCACTGCTGCTATAAATGAATAACAAACACATGAGTACACATGTTTTCCAAAAAATGTTTGGATATTTGAGTGTAATGGGTCAAGGCGTACAAAGTCATGGCTGAAGGAGAGTGTTTTAAACTATTATTAAGTCCATCTCCAACCATATAGACTTAACATTAATAGAGACAACTCTGTTCTAATGGCATACATATGCAGACATATTTGACATACAATGGCAGACATATTTGTTGTTACATTCGTTTTTTATGGTTATGGTTATGGTTATGGTTATTTAGCAGACGCCTTTGTCCAAAGCGACATACAAATAAATAACAATACAAATTAAATAACAGTGAACAATTACAAAAAGGGAGAATAGCAATATTATCAATAAACAATCAATTAAGCACTAACCTAATGAGAAATAAAACAATGAAATGAGAATTGCAATCAAATAAGTCACTCAGTTAATTATAACAATAACTATAGTATGGTATGGCTAAATTTAAGGACAATAGCAGAATAAATGTCAAATTCTAACAATGGACAAATTATAATAAAACAATACTATTATACAAACCATAACACATAACAAACGCTCAAAAGACTAGGTGCATATTAAACAAATATGCCTTAAGACCCCTCTTGAAAGATCCAAAACTGTTGCTGGAACGGAGAGCACTGGGCAACTCATTCCACCAACACGGAACCACTGAAGAATAGGATCTACAGTTTGACCTAGCATGAATGGTTTGTCGACATAACAGACGCTCCTCAGAAGATCGCAATGGGCGGTTGGGAATGTACATCTTGATCAAAGAACTGAAGTAGCTAGGAGCAGATCCAGTCAGTGTCCTATAGGCCAGAGTGAGAGATTTAAATTTAATTCTGGCTACTATAGGGAGCCAGTGGAGAGTAACTAGGAGAGGGGTTACATGTGTCCTCTTTGGCTGATTGAAGACCAGTCGTGCTGCAGCATTCTGAATCAACTGTAGTGGTCTTAATACGCAAGCAGGTAGGCCAGCTAATAGGGAATTGCAGTAGTCCAGCTTGGAGATAACCATTGCCTGTACAAGAAGCTGAGTGGAATCTTGTGTCAGATAAGGTCTGATCTTCCTAATGTTGTACAGGGTGTACCGACATGACTTTGCAATTGAGGCAACATGCTCAGAGAAAGTAAGTTGGTCATCAATTATGACACCCAAGTTACGTGCCGATCTAGTTGGAGTCAATGAGGATGAATCAAGCTGGATGTTCATCTGTTGGGGAATGGCTGTTTTTGCTGGAAACACCAAGAGCTCAGTTTTTGAAAGATTAAGCTGAAGGTGCTGATCCTTCATCCAGATTGAAATATCCTTCAGGCATGCAGAGATCCGATGGGAAACACTAGAGTCCTCAGGTGGGAAGGATAGGAAAAGTTGAGTGTCGTCCGCATAGCAATGATATTCAAATCCATGAGAGCGAATAATCCTACCTAAAGAAGTGGTGTAAATAGAGAAAAGGAGGGGCCCTAATACTGATCCTTGAGGGACTGAGACTTTGATATCTGTCCCTGCCAATGATTTATGATTTATCGATAGGTTGCTGGATTATAAACTGACCAGCTGTCCTTGAGTCCAATGCACATCAATAGGCCTACATTTATCCATAGCTTTCAGCTCATAGCATTTGGACGTAACATCCGCCTTCCTTATCAATGCATGAGCTAGTGTGCACATACATGAGTGTGTGTGCACTTGAATATGTGTGTGTGTGTGTGTGTGTGTGTGTGTGTGTGTGTGCATAAGTGTGTGCGTGTATCTGTGTGTATATGAGTGTGTATTTGTGTTATTTCTGTCTGCACACACAGGTTTCAGTGTGATCACACACACACTCAGACACACACATCGGAGGTATACATGTTATACACACAAGTTCCTTTATTCGTGTTCAGTCTTACAGCATCATAACAATCTATGTTGAGTTTTCCTTGAAAAATAAAAACGCCATCTTGATGGCAACAGCTGGATTATCCATCCTCCATTCTCCTGACCCCAAAAAACAGCCTAAATACTAGGAAAACCCTGCCTGATCTGCCAGCGATGTGGATTTCGCCCTGCAGCTCAGGCTGGAAACCGGCACATTCCTCTCCTGCTTCCTGACCACACCTGGTCCAATCACAAACTGGCTTATCCAAAAGGCGCACCCGAATTGTTGATCAGATTGGTTGAAGTACTATCCAAAAGCGTACAGAGTCATTTGAACTATGACCATTGAGACTCCGCAGACTAATGTTCAATCCTTGTATCTGCTGGCACGGGTCCTTATGCTTTTGTATCGTCGGCCTGTAGGCAGGAGGGTGAAAAGACAGCGGCAGGGATGACTGGGGTCAGAAACTATACGCTTGGCCTTTTATTCCAGCGCTGACTGTAGAGGTCCTGGATGGATGGTAACTCAGTCCGTGTAATGCGCTATGATCTGACAACTCTTTGTAGCGCTTCGATCCTGGGCAGTGCTGTTACCATACGATGTTGTTATGCCACCAGTCAGAATGCTCTCTATACAGTGGTTAAAGTTAGTCAATACTTGGTGGTCCATGCCAAATGTCTTTATGACATTTTTGTGATATGCATGCAGTGCACTGCAGATAACAGTTGGTAGTTATCCTACAAATCTGCTTCCAGCCTACCTGCTTGGGTAGCCTGGCACGTCCTCCAAGTGACGCAACACCTTCGGCTTTTGCTGTCGCTGGTCTGGTCAACTGCTAATCGGGAAGAATTTCTGAGTTCCCGAAATCTGCGGAACTGCCCCCTTTGGTCGAGAACCAATCAACTTTGAGCAGCTCCAACGGCTCTGGGTAGAGGCGTGTTGAAGGCAGATGAAAGAGTGTTGTTATTGGTTTAAACTCGGCAAACCGCTTTCTGACATCGACCAGTAGCAAATCGAGGCACTTAAAGGAGGCGGGTCAACCAGCGCTTGGAGAAACCGTGTTAGCACAGGCTCTTGGTCAGACTAAAGTCTCGCAGAGCCTTTGAAAGTCGATGGTAATCAGGCTACTGCTTGGGGGGACAGGGGAGCTATATGTGAATTAGGCATGTCAGTACCAGCCTTATCATAGTAGGCTATCTAGTAGTATCAAAGTATCTTGAATTTCCCCTTGGGGATCAATAAAGTATCTATCTATCTATCTATCTATGTATCTATCTATCTAATATTTAGGAAAGTTTCAGACCAATTAACCAAGGTGTTGTCAATGTCTGGCACATTTCCTATTTGGTCAGGTGGTGGCACTAGACCACGCTAGCAGTTTGGATATGTGGATATCCTCAGCTTTATATTAATTAATATTTTGTAATTAAATTCCAAAGACTATTCTGTAATATAATCTGTGCAAAAACAAAAGGGCCTTGCACCTACAGTGCAGCCGCTGCTTCAGTGGCTGCACCTTGGTGCTCTGGCCTTAATAATAATAATAATAATAATAATAATATTATTAATAATGATACTAATAATAATAATAATACATTTAATGTTACCTCTTAAATCTAAGGTCATCATTGTCATTTCTCTTTTAGGAGTTGGAAATTCCCTTGGTATTAATATCAGCAACACAAATCAGGAACTAGATAAAGCTCTGAGCAAATTTGGTTTTGTTGGACGTAGCTGCAAAGATATTCAACAGAAATATGGTGTTCAAAAAGGTGAGCCCTTCATTTTTGTTATAAAATAAAATGCTCTTTCTGCACTGAGTTAATTTAACTAAGTCTAGCATGCAGTGTGCACTTGTATATAGGATATGAAAGGGTATTTAGTCTTCTTTACTGATCATCACATGGTCTTTTTTACTGATCATGTGTTTTTTTAACTGGTCATGTGTGACTATATTTCAGACGGCCTGTATTACCTCAGCACGTCCAGTGGGGTGCTGTACCAGACCTACTGTGACATGACCACTGCAGGTGGAGGCTGGACTGGTGGCCAGTGTGCACGAGAACAACATTTACGGGAAATGCACTGTGGGGGACCGCTGGTCCAGTGAGCAGGGGAGCAATCCCAACCGCCCCGATGGAGAGGGCACATGGGCCAACCTCAACACCTTTGGCACTGCAGAGGGGGCAACATGTGATGACTACAAGGTAAAATCTATGGCTCAATAGCTGTCAGTTTTTCTACAAATAATTATGATAATTTACTAGTATGGGTTAGTATGGGCATACATGATCAGAATGTCTAAGCAACAATTCACAAAAAGCTATACACCACTGCACTGACTGGTTGTATGACTGATTGGTGGAATGAAATGTTTTTCCTGTTTGTGAATTGCATTTGTGTTTTCATTGTATAGCCTGGCCCTACAGTATATAATAATTATATGATGTGATATTTTTAAAAAGAAACTCCATTTCACTCGATACTATTACTATGACAATGTAGCTGGTTTGAAAATATGTTTTAATACTTATTGACAGAATCCTGGCTACTATGATATCATAGCAGGAGATGTGTCTGTTTGGCATATCCGTAACAACGCTCCACTACAGAACTGGACGATTGCCTCGGTCCTACGATACCACACAGAAACCAGCTTTCTTACACTGCATGGAGGAAACCTCTACCAACTCTTCCAGGTGCATGAACTGCTAAAGATCCTGAGCACACATACACTCACACACACACACACAAACTTGTGCTCGAAACCAAAGACCCACTAAGCCCCTTTTTCATAACTTTTTAAGCGCTTCCCAGTGAGGTACAACATTGGCGCATGTGGCACTAACAATGGACCATCTATTCCTGTGGTGTATGATTATGGAGATCCTGACACCACAAGAGACTTGTATGGGCCACATGCTAGAAGTAGGCTATTAACAATTTTCTTGTTTTTTTTCTGGTAAATTAATTGGTAAAATTTGTGGTAATTAAACCCACGATTTCTAATATTTTTGTCAAAAACAATATGGTCACCTATACACCATACCACTTTTTAACAATATTCAGCTAAAGGCAATTATACTGAATTGAGCAGTTGTAATTCTAATATTTCTCAAAAAAGAATACAGAACTGTATGTGGTGTCAGTGTAGACATCTGCATATGCAGGGCTTGGGTGTTGATGTAATGTTTTTCCACAGATGAGTTCCAACCTGGTTTCATCACCTTCAGTGTGTTCAACAACGAGAGGGCAGCAATGGCCATCTGTTCTGGAGTGAAACCTACTGGGTGCAATACCGAGCATGTAAGAATGACCTCAACACAATTTTAATGACCTTTGACACAAACCTCCTGAACGGCTGTACCTGCAACAGCTTTCTGCACCTCCGAAGGTTTTTATTTGTCTTATCATGCAATATAAAGTGCCTTTTTTGACAGTGTACTGTATATAGTGTAATGTAGTGGGTTATGTCATCATCATAATGTATAATATACATTATGATGATGATATATACAGTACAGGCCAAAAGTTTGGACACACCTTCTCATTCAATGAGTTTCCTTTATTTTCATGACTATTGACATTGTAGACTCACACTGAAGGCATCAAACTATGAATTAACACATGTGGAAAACAAAAAAGTGTAAAACAACTGAAAATATGCCTTATATTCTAGTTTCTTCAAAGTAGCCACCTTTGCTCTGATTACTGCTTTGCACACACTCTGCATTCTCTGGATGAGCTTCAAGAGGTAGTCACCTGAAATGGTTTTCACTTCACATGTGTGCCCTGTCAGGTTATAAGTGTGATTTATTGCCTTATAAATGGGGTTGGGAATCAGTTGTGTTGTGCAGAAGTCAGGGGTGATACACAGCTGATAGTCCTACTCAATAGACTGTTAGAATTTGTATTATGGCAAGAAAAAAAGCAGCTAAGTAAAGAAAAACGAGTGGCCATCATTACTTTAAGAAATGAAGGCCAGTCAGTCCAAAAAATTGGGAAAACTTTGAAAGTGTCCCCAAGTGCAGTCGCAAAAACCATCAAGCGCTACAAAGAAACTGCCCGTCCCAGGAAAGGAAGACCAAGAGTCACCTCTGCTGCGGAGGATAAGTTCATCCGAGTCACCAGCCTCAGAAATCGCGCGTTAACAGCAGCTCAGATTAGAGACCAGGTCAATGCCACACAGTTCTAGCAGCAGACACATCTCTAGAACAACTGTTAAGACGAGACTGCCTGAATCAGGCCTTCATGGTAGAATAACTGCAAGGAAACCACTGCTAAGCAACAAGCAGAAGAGACTTGTTTGGGCTAAAGAACGCAAGGAATGGACATTAGACCAGTGGAAATCTGTGCTTTGGTCTGATGAGTTAAAATCGGAGACCTTTGGTTCCAACCACCGTGTGGACTGCAGAGTGAAGGCAAAAGGGCCAACAAGTGCTAAGCATCTCTGGGAACTCCTTCAAGACTGTTGGAAGACCATTTCAGGTGACTCTTGAAGCTCATCAAGAGAATGCCAAGAGTGTGCGAAGCAGTATTAAAAGCAAAAGGTGGCTACTTTGAAGAACCTAAAATATAAGACATATTTTCAGTTGTTTCACACTTTTTTGTTAAGTATATAATTCCACATGTGTTAATTCATAATTCTAATGCCTTCGGTATGAATCTACAATTTTCATAGTCATATAGTAGGAAAATAAAGAAGGGGTGTCCGATTGAGAAGGTGTGTCCAAACTTTTGGCCTGTACTGTATATATGTATGTTATATACCTTCATTTTATTTTTTCAGTACTGCATTGGTGGTGGGGGACACTTTCCTGAAGCTGCTCCTCGTCAGTGTGGCGACTTCCCAAGCTTTGACTGGGACGGCTATGGGACCAACAGCGGCTGGAGCTCGTCCAGAGAGATGACTGAAGCTGCAGTGCTGCTCTTCTACCGCTGAGCCTCCACAGTAACACTATAGCGGTCCACAGGAGAACAGGATACAATGTTTGGGAATTAATTGACGGTCTGCTTGGGGACAGGTATAGCCTGTGTTTCTGATATTTGACATTTCTATCCCCATATTAAGTGGTGGAAAGATGGTGTAAATGCATACAGTTTGCTGAAAGATCTCAACCCCCCCTCCCGGTTATTTTCTTGCTGAGGTCTACTTTAGGGTTAAGGATTTGTCTCCTGTAGTCAGCTAGAGCCATCATTTCAGACTTCAGTGCATGCACCTGTTAATTTCCTGCCATGGCACTTATTATAAGCACATGAAATAAACATCCAATGAACAGACTACACGTGGAATCTTACTTGAATGTCTTTTTCATACAAATGATAAATGGACTGGCGCTGTGGTCAATGCTGTTTCACACTACGTTCATTCATATCCAATGGATGGCAAGAGGCCACCATGCGAAGGCAGCACACCGGATCTATTGGAAGGTAAATGTCTTGCTCAAGGACTCTTAGGCAGGGTCACAACTTTAGTTTAGACAGTCACCCATGGGAATGCACAACTTCAACTCCACCGAGGAGTTCAGAAGTGTTTTAAAGTTTAAACTTTATACTATTTAATGCTGCCATCAATATTAACCTTCTCTCTGGGACACATGTGGAAGGTTTCTCCATTTACTGAACACTCAAAGTGAAATAACCAAATGTGCATGTAGAGAACGTGTTTGTACTGGTTGTTCAAAATTCCTACTCACCAGAAGAGGGCACTGTTTCTTCGGCACTGGTGCGTGTGGTCCTTCTGACATGGGACATAATCAAGATGTTGGAATTTATCTGGAATAGTATAGTATTCAATGTTCAGTGATAAATCAATTGAGTACAACTTTAAAAAATCTGCATTCAGCTGTGAAAGAAACACAGACACATTGCTTTGTTAGATTAATGAGTTTTATTTCTCAGCTTCCCTGTCTGGATTTGGCTTTGCTGTATTGCAATGGAGCGTGAAAGTCTTTAAAACGCCAACGAAAGCCCCTGCTGGTATGAGTAACAGACAGACAGACAGGCAGAGAGACATGTCGGAGGTCACAGTCCCGCAGGAGAATCTGTCTGCTGGAGTGAGAGCAAAAAGACACAAACTACAGACACACCTGCATGTTGACAAAGACACATGAGAACAAAACAGACAGTCAGACAAAACAAAAGGACAACAACAACAACAAC
Source organism: Sardina pilchardus (assembly GCF_963854185.1). Classification (NCBI taxonomy): domain Eukaryota; kingdom Metazoa; phylum Chordata; class Actinopteri; order Clupeiformes; family Clupeidae; genus Sardina; species Sardina pilchardus. The sequence goes on from NC_084994.1 coordinate 47,161,563, forward strand.
CAAGACAAACAACTCCGGACTCGTCTATAAATACCACAAAATGAGGGTACTCCCCTCTGCAAACATCATCTCCTCCTCTTCCTCTTTTAAGGCCAATACACACTGGCAGTTAATGACAGACAGGAGTTACAAAGTAAAAACTGAAGGCAGTGTAATATATAAATTAAACACAATATTGCAGAAACTGCACTAAAGGGTTTTTTCACATGTGAAAAAATGCATACATTAATAAACCTATCTACAGTTGAAAATGATAAAAATTCATCATGGACAGCCAATGTAGGGCATCTTTTTTTCCTGATGGTGCAGACTTTTACATATTTGTTCGCAACCGTCAAGGAAAATAAAAAAAATATTTCATAAGCTTCTATGAAAAAGCTCAGATAAAATGTAAGCACTTCAAAAGATCACAAAGTGCATCAGGACTGGAGTCAGTTCACAACCTCACTGAGAACCGCACATGACTGGCGCTCAGTGTACACGCCCATGTCAGTCTGATAGGTAGCATGGGTTACGTCATTATTCTGTTTATTTCTTTATTTTTAATGACTAATTTCCTATTGTGTCTGCATATGGTATTTGATAACAAACAGGTCTGAACTATACAGACATACATACATTAACTGTTCCTAAATATTGGTTGGGGGGGGGGGCTTGGATGACTAGGGATTTCAGAGTTATAATCTGACAGATCGTTCTCATTCTCCGACATCTCATGTACACAGCCATGGTCAACCATTCGTCCTCGTGACACCTTAAATGTGCAAATCACTTAATAAGTCAGATGTAGGTGCTGATATGTCAATCAAATCTGACCACAGGGAAGAACCACACTGTCCTACAGTACCGCGACGGCCCTGCTCTGACCCTCCACTAACACGCCACCTCATTGGATAAAAAAAACATCAACGGAAGACAGGAGGACACTTTAAAAAGAACCGGGTGCATTAGCAGCCCGTGATGACCATCATGATGCAACGGATACAATGTTGTGGCATCTGATGCCGTTTTTAAAAAGTTACATAAGCTAAATATGTTGTTCAGGACTGTGTTAAAACCTAGGTGAATGAGTAAGCATAATATTATAAGGAAAAACACCTACAAACCTACATGGTTAACAATAACTCCATGCTGAATTAACATGAATACATTTTTTCCTTCCTATGTGGTTCTGGCGGCTTTGGTGGCTACTCCTCTAAAACGCTGGGTAAGATCCGATCGGTAAAATACAATCACAAGGTAGTACAGCACTTTGGAAGGTTACACACACCTCGCCTCTGCTCGCTGACTCGTCAGTCCGAGGTTCTGGTTCGTTTTTAGCTCTTTAGCATTTGAGACTATATCGGCCTCCTGTTTTTTTTCCTCCTCTCTCACACACTCTCAAACACACACACAGTTCACAAAGGCAACGTAAAAAAAAACCAAAACCAAACTCTTACACAATGCGTGGCTGTGTTTTGGATGAAGTATAACATAAACGAACAGAGTTGCGTTATGTTGCGGTCAGTTATCGATTCAAAGTCCAAATCTTGTAAAACTGAATGTTCCGGTCACTTTCTTCCTTCCTTCCTTTCTTTCTTTCTTTCTTTCTCTCACTCTCTCCATCCATCCATCCGTCACTTCCAGTCGTCCGTGACATCCCTTCTGCAATGCAGAGGAGGAGGAGGAGGAGAAGAGCCGGGCACTCTGGCCCAGGTCCAGCTCAGCTCTTGTCCTTATGCGGGCTGCCCCCCTTGGGTCCCTCGCCCTTGTGACTCAGCCTCTTCAGCACCTTCATGGGCTTGAACTTTGGGCCCTTCTTCTTCGGCTCATCTGCCTCTTTGTGGAAATCTGAGAGGGCAGAGGAGGGAGAAGTGTCAGGACAAGCACCAAAGAAAAATCAGGCAAATCAGGAAGGGAAGTGATCTCCAAAGGGAAAACCCAATCTCCCTTGGAGAACCCAAACTCCCTCGGAGAACCCCATCATGCCCTCCTGGTTGGCTCACCTTTTCTTTTCAACATGGCTGCCAACAGCTTATCCTCCTCTTCCTCCCTGTGAAACGGAAGTTAAATGGAGACAGTCACCACCAGTGTCAATACAGCTCAAAGATAAGGCAGGTCATTATTGCACAGGACATTCGAGCTCTGAAACTACCAAAGATGTGAAAGATGCAACCATCCAGCAAACATATATTGTCCTCAGATGGAAATGACTAGCAGCTAACATCAAGTAAAGTAAAGTGGTATTTCGCAGGCACTTTTATCCAAAGTGACACTGATTTGAGATTCAAACCCAGGCTGGCCCCACTGTCAGGCAGCAACACCAACACCCCAGCATGTCAACATGGCCGTCAAGCATCCCTCATCACTCAATGTTAATTATTTCCTATAGCTGATAGATAGATAAGGGGGATTGGTTGGTGTGGAGAGGTTGGCATGCATGTGTGTGGTGGTGGGTGTGGAGAGGCTGGTTACCTCTGCCTGTCCTGATCCATGTTGTTAATGATCTGGTTCCTCTGCTCGATGATGGTGACCAGCTCCGCCATCAGCTCCTTCTCGCGGTTCTTGTCCTCGTCTGTCCACTCTTTTTCTGAGGGGGTGCAAGGGATGCGCTGGTCAGACTGAGGTTATGAGCGACATACTCAAACAGGCTCTTTCTGGACAAATTATGTGTGAGAGTTGATGTAAAATTATTATTATAAAATAAAAATCACACCTGGCTTGTTGAGGAGACAACGGAGTTCATACTCCACGTCGGCCTGTCTTTCCTCCAGATTCTGCTGTTTGGCCCTGAAAACAGACACACACACACACACACACACACACACACACACACACACACACACACACACACACACACACACACACACACACACACACACACACACACACACACACACACACACACACACACACACACACACACACACACACACACACACACACACTGACTTGCTGCAACACCAAAAATACCAACTCTCAGGCACTCCAGAGTAGTGAGATGTTTGCACGTGTGTGTGTGTGTGTGTGTGTGTGTGTGTGTGTGTGTGTGTGTGTGTGTGTGTGTGTGTGTGTGTGGTGCACCACTCACGTGTAGACCAGCTCGGCCTCCCTGCGCACTAGCTGGTGTTTCTCGTGGATCAGAGTGAACCAGTCCACCAGCAGATGCTCCTCCTCCTCATCTGAAACAGTGCAGCAGGCAACGTTATTGAAACGTACAGTACCCAAACCTCTATTCCACCTAGAGGGTACATTCAACGACAAATCTACAACAAATAAGACCCCACCACACACACACACGCTGATGTCAATTTGTGAAATGTCAAATTGAGTTTGCATATTATACATATCTGACAAGGAGGTTTTGGTGGTGTGTATTCATATACAGTGAGTTTTTTTTCAGACATTCATGCATATAATGACATCAAAGGCCCTTTGTACACACATTCAAATGGAGTCCATCTCATTTGAAACCTCTTTCAATAGTACGTTCTAAGAATAACTCTCCCCACCGTTTCCTGTGACAACAGGCCCTGCATATACAGTAAGCAGTAGAAACAGCCGACCCACACCAGCATCAGGAAGTTGTCTCAACAGGAAAGTAACAACTGGCTGTGTGTTGCATCACCGTCCACACATCTGGCACTCTGCTTAGTGTAGCCACACACCTCCTTTTGGAGCGTGCAAAGATGAACACTTTTGAAAGTCCTTGTCTCTATATGCTGATCAAGTCACTCTCTCCTACACCACTGTCTCCTTCTCTCTCTCTCTCTCCTACATACTGTCTCCTTCTCTCTCTTTCCTGCACCACTGTCTCCTTCTCTCTCTCTCTCCTACATACTGTCTCCTTCTCTCTCTCTCTCCTACACCACTGTCTCCTTCTCTCTCTCTCTCCTGCACCACTGTCTCCTTCTCTCTCTCTCTCCTACACCACTGTCTCCTTCTCTCTCTCTCTCCTACACCACTGTCTCCTTCTCTCTCTCTCTCTCTTGATCAAGTCCCTCTCTCCTACACCACTGTCTCCTTCTCTCTCTCTCTCCTACATACTGTCTCCTTGTCTCTCTCTGCTGCTGCTGGGCTGCGGTGTCTCAGCCTGTGGGGCTCAGCGCTCTCTGACTGCATCATGCTCCTACATGTCCCTGCACCTTCCTCCACACAGAACAGAACAGCGCAGGGCCTGTGTGGGAGAGTGAGTCCATTTGAATTTCAAATGAAGATGGCGGCTGATGACGGAGGGCTGACGAGCAGCTGCTTGCTGCTCTGTATGCATGTCTGCCACTGCACCAATGACAGGGCCCGCTCACAGTCACACTCCCCTGCTGAAGTGTCTTCTCCAAATCTGTTCATGTGACAGTCGTCGTGGGGCTGATATTTTTTACTTCTCCATCATCCATCTTCCTAACCTTTCTCCTAACCTCAGGTTATCAAACTTCATCTTAAATTCTCTGAGGGTTATTTGTAAAGCTGTGCCTGTCTTGTGTGATCATTACTGTCTCTTATGTAAATTATTCATCATCATCATATAATCTCATCAAGCCCTCCATGATCCAGCTCCTCACACACAACACACACACTCCCTCTCTCAGCTCGCTCACTCTCTCTCTCTCACACACTTTCTCTCTCTCTCTCTCACTCACACTTTCTCTCTCTCTCTCTCTCTCTCTCTCTCTCTCTCTCTCTCTCACACACACTCTCTCTTTAAACTCGTGCACACACACATACACACACACGCACACAGACACACACACACACACACACACACACACACGCGCGCACGCACGCACACACACACACACACACACGCGCGCACGCACGCACACACACACACACACACACACGCACACACACACACGTCTCCCCGTCTCACCGTTGCCACAGTCCCGGAGTCTCTTCTCCAGCTCCACGCCCCTCTGCTCCAGCTCGTCCAGCTGCCGCTCCAGGTCGCCCATCTCCCCGTGGATGTCCTCCACCGGGATGTACTGGTCCGACTGCACCTGGAGGCACCCACAGCACAAGCAACACGTCAGCTGCCTGACCCCTCCAGTCTGTTGACGGTTCATTCCACCAGAGTAAACTCACCCAGTAATCCTTTATAAGGTTCTTAAGTCACGGTCCTGCTCACTGATGGATATTTCTTACGCAGATTTGCACAAGCACAAAGCATAATATATGCATTCAATACCTAATACGCCCATTAAACATGAAACATACTATATGCATTATGCATTCAATACATCATACATAACCATAAAATACACTATATACATTCTATATCATGCATTCCGCAATTTCCCAACTATTAGCTGCGGCTCATACATTGATTTTGCTAAATTTCTTCAGCTATGAGGTTACAGTAATACACGGGGGCAGTTAATATGGTACTTATATGGTTTTGTTTCTTTTAACTGCCATCAAACATGGTCCTGCGGCTTATACACAAGTCGGCTAATACACAGGAAATTACTGTAATACTCTTTTTTTGTTTAGTGTTCTTTACCACTACATTCCGATCGCTTAAAAGCGCTTCATGAGAGACCTGCAGTTCACCCCATGTCAAATGAACCTCCGAGGACACGAGCACACTAATGCATGACCCTTGACCCCTCTGGTCCTCATGGCTCCTGACCTTGCGCTTGATGAGGGGGAAGCCGTGTCCAGGAGCCGGGGGCCGGGCCGGGCGCGGGCCCTTGGGTGGCCTGGAGGTGGGGGAGGGGTGGGAGGGGGAGGCCTTCCTGTTGAAAGGGTTCTCCTTACAGGTGCGCTGGAGGGACAGGTAACAGGAGGGAGCAGGTGAACAAGAGCAGCAAAAGGTTTTTTATACGAATTACAGTTCAACTTCAGCGTGCAAGGTCATCATTTGAGGGCAAATAGACACTTCTATTCTAAACCTTCTGATATTAGGCTGCGTTAACATTCTTTGTCTTTTTGGAAGCTGCCAGTGTGTTTAACATTATAATGTAAAATTGAGTTCTCAGAAAAAGAAAAACCTATGTCAAGAGCTTTTAATGGCAGCGGATCAATTACTAACACAGTAGAGACCTATCGTTTCCCATAACAACCAGCAAAAATCAGAGGTGGAAAACTCCTGGTTCAGTGAGTAAAAGTCCAATCATGTCTTGGTTCTGCACTTAGCACAGGTGATCTCATCAATTAGCTGCTCTAACTAGCGGAGTTGTGCTAATTAGAATCAGCTGGTTTAAATGAATGGTTGGCACAGATATTTGGTGGGACTTTTACTCACTGAAGCTGGACTTTTCCACCTCTGGCAAAAATGGAGAAGGTGCCGGTGGAGAAACTCATTGTGATCGACTCAGAGACACAGCACAGTGTGCTATCATCGGACACTTCAACTGCACCACCAATATCCACTCATTGAGTAAATCTGGACGTGTCTCGAAAGCTTCTGGTCAGTGTTTGTAAAAAAACTACTCTAGATTAGCACATATACTGTAATTATAGCAATAGAAGACATTTTTTTCTCTAACTGAAAAAGCACCCTGGCCAGCTTTTCCTGTCAAAAAAATGCCAAGTGTGAACACAGCCTAAATAGTTATATAAATATATTACTAAGTTCCTAAATATATATTACACATATTAAAGAAGTTCATCACATAATGTATAGGATTTAAAAAAACAATTAAAACATTTCTATTCACATGTGATTTGATTTGAGCTGTGTGTTCTCACCTTGCTGTGTGTGGGGGTGTCGGCTGGCGAGGCCCCGACAGACAGAGACCCCATGGAGGCGGTGGGGGGGCGTGGGGGCGGAGGCCTGACCCCCTTGACCCCCGCGCTGCGGCTGGTCTGCGGCGTGGCCGGCGCCGAGCTGGTGTTGGTGGGGGGCGCGAGCGCCAGCGCGGGCAGTGCCGAGGGGCTCGGGGAGCGACGCTGCTGCTGCTGCTGCTGCTGCTGGGCGTCGGAGGGCGGCGGAGACGGGCCGCTGATGGAGGGCTCGGACACGCTCTTGGTGAAGGGGTGCGTCCCTGCGGCCTCCTGCAGTCCAGCCGAGGAGGAGGAGGGGGAGGCGGAGGAGGAAGAGGGGGCAGGGGGCTGGGAGGCGGGCTGACCGTGGTCAGAGGAGGACGAGCAGAGGCTCTCCGTGCTCAGGGCTGGAGAGGGAGAGGCAGAGGAGGGCTGAGAGAGGGAGGGAGCTGAGAGGAGGAGGGTGCAGGCAAGAGGACAGAAACCCAGTTTTTTTTTTTTTTACAAGGTTCAACAAAAGAGGAAGTGACAACGCAGGACGTGAAGGAAGGTCGGAAAGAGAAGAGCGAATGAAGAGACAAGCAGGAGAAGAAGACAACAGTTAGATGCATACGGACCAATGGAGTGACTTTACACAATGCTTATGAGGCTCCACTCACCAGTAACTAACGAGCGACAAACCAGTAATTAACCACAGCAAACCTCTCAACTCTAATCTCTACTAACTCTTACTAATAATCAGTAGGCCAAACAAACTAACTAAAACCAAAAGCTGATGACTACGTCCCTACGCCTACAGGACGACCATCCCTGACACAACATCTCGTCCAGTGGGGCCGAGTGGGTTCATCTCTCAGACGGCGGTCAGCATGTGCGACTGACCTGTAGTGGAGGGCCGCGGGGGTCGGGGGGCCGGCCGCCTCTTTCGGCCACTTCCTGGACTGGCCGAGGGGGCGGGACTAGTTCTGCACGGAGGTGTGTCTGTGCCGGAGGGCTCTGCCGCCGCCGCCGCCGCCTGCGTGATGCTGTACCAGGGGTGGCTGGCCAGCGCCGCCGGCGGTGCCGAGCTGTCCGCCGGCTCCTCGGCCACCTCCTCCTCTTCGTCCTCGTCGTCGTCGAAGGGGTTGGTGGACTGCGGGGGCGTGGCGGGCCGCGAGCCCTCGCCTTTGAGAGAGGGAACAGGGCCAGAGCGTTGAGACGCGCCCCCCAGCCCGGGAGCAGGGGGAGGAGGAGGGGCCGGTTTCTTCTTGGAATCGGGCTGGACGAGGGCCAGCCAGGGCGGGTCTTTGGGTTTGGGGGTGTCGCTGGATTGGCTGGAGCTGGGATGGGTGAGAGAGACGGGCAGCAGGCATGACCAGATGCATGAGGCTCACGACAACAAACAAACAAAGAAACAAACAAACAAACACATACATATACACAGGGCACAGAGATGCACACTGTGACAGATGAATGAGGGGAGTGAGGCCCAAAGGGTGCTGGGAATCGGCTCCTCTTACCTTCCGGGGGAGTGAGAGCGCTCGCGGGGCACGGGAACGGATCGCCGGCGATCGTTCGGATCCCCTGGGGAGAGAGAGCGGAGCATGTCACCAACCGGCTAACGTCTCGACCTTCACCGAGGATCAACCACGAGGAAATACCCAACCACTCGCGAGACCGTGCAGCTATTGGACAACGTCCAAAGGGCGCTAAGACTGATAACCTGCTTGTTAGTTACACAACCAGTATTGCAACCAGAGTAAAGGTAAGGACACGGCAAAGGCAAGATAAACCGCATTCTCTGGGTTGGAGTGAAAAATGCGACTGACAGAAAAAAAAAGCTCTACTGCAGCTAACAGGAAAGGGTTGTTGTGGCATGGCCATAGCAAAAGAATTTGACTGCCCATCAAATTAGCACTGTGTGTGGGGCTTAGTGTAAATATCTGGCAGGCAGTTACATCTGGCAACTCTACATCAAAGAAATACATCTGCGTCCTAACGGGTCACTAACGTGTCACTAACGTGTCACTAACGTGTCACTAACGTGTCACTAACGTGTTCCTACTTGAGTCTACCACTGCGTTAAAGTGTAACTATCTGGCAGGCAGTTACGTCTGGCAGCTCTATACCAATATAATATATAATTTAATCTGTGTCTGCCAGGTAACATGTTCCTACTCGAGTCTACCACGGATGAGGAAATGAAACAACACTATCAATAGCTGACGCCTTGGTCACAAGAGTTCCAGTTACATTATATTCCATTTGGCTGACATTGTTTTAGCCAAAGTGGCCTACAACATGGTGAACATTTAAAAATTAATCTTTTAAATGTTTACCATGTTGTAGATCGCTTTAGCTAAAAAACGTCAGCCAAATGTAATATAATGTAACTGGAACTCTTGTGACCAAGGCGTCAGCTATTGATAAGTGTTTATCCATTTGATTTGATTAAAAAGTTTAAATTTTTAAAGCAATCTCTTTAAGCAGTTCTACTGCAGTCCTGGTGTCAGTGTGGCTACACCCTTCCCCAGCATGTGGCCTCTAGCTGCAGGCTCTGTGTGATGGAGGACTACACAAGTTGGTCAACGACCCTGACTGACCGTTTACTGCTGGACTGGTCACCACCCGAGGCTGGATGTTCCTCGGGGCGGGGCGAGGAGGAGGCGTGGCCTCGGCTGGCCGTCGTGGGGCGGGCACGGGCTTGCTCTCCGGTCCGCCCCGGTCCAGGGGCGCAGGGGGAGGGGCGCCGTTTAACGCGCTGGCCGCTGGCTTCTGCGCATTTTCATCCTGCCCTCTCTTCTCCTCCTCTTCCTCCTCGTCCGACTCGTCGAAGGGGTTGGGTGGAGTGGACGGCGCGGGCGGTGCCGTCTCCTCCTTCACATTTTCACTCGTTTCTCCTCCTTTCTCCACACTCTTTTCTTTCTCTGCCACACTCTTTTCTTTCTCCGCCACACTCTTTTCTTTCTCTGCCACACTCTTTTCTTTCTCCGCCACACTCTTTTCTTTCTCCGCCACACTCTTTTCTTTCTCCGCCACACTCTTTTCGTTCTCTGTCTCCATAGAGTCTGATGTGGTAGCCGGGTCAGGTAAGGGTGTGGCCTGGGGACTAGCAGCGTTCTCATTGGGCGCTGGTCTGTCCAGGCTCCTCCCTTTGGGTGGAGTTTCAGGCCTTTTAGGACGCATCCTCGCCGTCATTCCTGGCTGCTTGCTAAGATCCGGTCTGCCATTCTGATTGGTCGAGGAGGACCTGGCGAAGTGATGCGTGCAGACCAGGGAACCTGCATCACTTCCGGGTTTGTAAGATCCTGGAAGCAAGGTGCTGCAACACTCCTTACATCTGAAAATGCAATCAGAGGTGATAATGTGGTCAGCCATTCAGTTCTGAAACACTGTTCTGGAATTCTGGAAAATGCTCAGTCATTTCCTAAAATTGACTTAACAGTCTAAAAACAGAGCAATTTGGCTTAACAAAAAAGACATACATAGTTAAAGCCACACATTTAAAACATAACAAATAAGGGATTCTGGAAAATGCTCCTTAAAATTGCATTTCCCAGAATTATCTTAATGGTCTAAAAACCGAGCAATTTGGCTTAACAAAAAAAAAAAGACATACACAGTTAAAGCCACACATTTAAAACATAACAAATAAGTGTTAGTCTGTCTCAGTTCAGCAGAATCCGTCTGTTGTGTGCAGTCTTACGGTCGACGGCGATATGGGGAAAACAAGCGTGGCCGTTCACCTGAAGCAGTTGCGGTGGTAGAGCTTGCCGTCGACCAGGAACCTCTGCACCAGGTGCACGTGCTTCCCGCAGGCGGCGCAGGTGCTGCTCAGGGTGCCGCGCTTGGGGGCGCCCGCCACGCCCGTCTGCTCGGACGCAGCCGCGGGAGACCGGACGGAGGAGGGAGGCGGAGGAGGAGGTGGAGGAGGAGGTGGGGGTGTTTTATGGAAGGGAAGGCAGGGGAGATCAAATGGAGAGTCAGGATCAAAAACCGGAACCAATTTGGTGATGTCATATCATTGTTTATTTGTTTATTTTTATTTGCAAACTCTTTTTTTGTTTGTTTGTTTGTTTGTTTATTATCTGTTATCGGAAGCTACAGGACATCTCAAAAGTGTGTTGCCTCCTGGGTTGTGTCGATTCAATACGAGGTCATTGGCTTAATGAGAAGTACTGCTACTGGGATGACATTCGTCAGAAATTAGCGTGAGTTAGCAGTAGCCGAGCTGTGCTTCATTCGATATGTTTAGAGAGTTAGTAGCACGATTCCAACACATTGAGACTAAACTGTAACTCTATAGAAAACGGAGGTTAGTTTGGCAGACACAGTTGAAGTGTTGAGATTAGAAAAGTTAAAAATGGGACTGACCTAACTGATTTGACACCCCCCCTACAGCAAAGCCCCCATTCCTACTGTCTAGGCACAGGAGCACAGAGAGGCGGGGATATTAGAGACGAGGAGGAGGAGGAGGAGGAGGAGGAAGATGAGGTAGAGGAGGAAGAGGAGGAGTAGGAAGAGGAGGGAGGAGAGGGGCGGGTTTCCGTCTAAAGAGGGGGGGAGAGCCAGAAGACAGGAGAGGTGTGCATGCGGAAGAGAAGACGAAGAGAGAGAGAGAGAGAGAGGCAGAATGAGGAGTAGTCTCTTCAAAAGACTTGAAAAGCGTGACAGAAGTTAGCACCAGAGCATTCACTTCAGACAGATAAGGCCACAACATGCACAAACTAAGTCTCTAGCTCCCCCCACCCCCCCGCCGTAGCGTAGCGGACGTGCATCATGGCCCACACGCTACGTTAAGCTGAGCTGAGCTCAGCGCTGCTGCTCCCTTCCACATGCACCAGGTCATTAACGAGGACAAGACATCAACACGTTTGAGAGTGACGGAGGCCACCTTCCAATCAATCCAACGCCACCCACTGAGACATGCTCCCGGTTTGCTTTCCTCAATATCTACGTACCAACTTTTTCTACGATCTGACATTAAAATATCTCAAACAATCATTCACTTACACCTGTAATTTCCCCTTGGGGATGCATAATGTATGTATATCTATCTAAAAGCATATGGGTTTTCATAGTCAGTGCTGACTACCTCGGATTCCTTCATACTTGAATAGTAAACTTGTTTCATTCTCAGGGTGGTAAACAAGCCCAATCCACAGTCTCCTCCATGCTGAGTGATAGACCACATGCATTCTTCATCCATCTGTGTTGAGTAACTCAGTGAAATTGTGTGGAAAACATGCGATGCCATGGGAGACATGGAGGTCATGTGCGGTCTTGGTTGCAAGTGGGTGCATGTCACAGCACCGTCTGCCGGCACCGTTAGATGACTGACGATCTGCTTACCTCAGGCTCTACCACTCTGTCTTCCAGGAGGGCGACCGGTCTCTTCAGAGCTGGCTCTGTCTGGCCTGTACCACTGGGCCTCTTCATGCAGGGGGGATTGGCTGGAGACATAAGCAAGGATGACTGTGATTTCTCAACAGCACTTTGAGCAACCTTACGCAAGATCTGACAAGTGCACTGACAAGAGTAGATGAGGGGTGACACATGTACTGCCGACATATTTAAGCAATAAGCCCCGAGAGGCCGTAGTTTACACTGATAGTTTACACTGACGACATGCATAGTGGAGTCTAAAACCCCCAGACTCAAGTGCTTTATTGCTTTTCTAAAACGGTTACTACATCTATCTGGCAAGATGTCCTGAAACGAAGGCACAGCAACGGGAAATATAACGATGTATTCACACTGTAGATAATCATTACGCATTACTATAGAACGGAATGAGGTCAAGGGGTATGTTTATATTGGATTTTACAACTGCATCGAACACAATTCAGCCAATCATAATCAAGCACCGGAACTATCCGTTTTAGAAACTTTATATTATAAAATTAAATATGTCATTATAAGTCATTTGTTAGGAGAGGTGGGGTTAGGCCACTTGGAGGGGAAAGTTCTGACTGATTAACAGGCCAGGGATTCAGTGACGTCACTACCTGTGGCTAATTGGTTAACGGATCTTCCCTGGCCTTCCCAGCTCAACTGGAGCTGACACACATCTCCCTTTGCCTCGGCTGCCCTTTGTGGGTCAACGAAAGACTATGCCATTCAAGAATAACCTCTCGTACAGTGTGAACAATCCCCACCAAAGAAACATCAGATGCTGCTGTCTTTTTGTGGAATGTAAATGGCATCGCATGTGTGAAAAAGAATATCCTTACAGGACCATAAAGACTCTATCTAAGTAAGACAATAAACCCGAGCGATCAAAGATCCGATGCTTGAGCTGTCCATTGGTTGGTGGAGAACCACAGGACACTGGGAGCCACAGGTCAGATTCCCCTCACCGAGCTCCACCAAGCTCACACACAGATGCACACTCATCCATAGATTAAAGGACTTCATCATATAGGGCACGTGCATTAGGAATTAAGGATAGAGCTTTCCTTTATTTAATTCAATTCAGAAGAGGAAAAGGAGGGTCTAGTGTCTGCCCTTAATTAATCCTAGACAACACAGTCTACATGCGGATCGCGTCCTTTTAGTTTGGGACACATTTTTGTGTGCTGGTTGCGCTCACCATGAGACTTGTTGGTGAAGAAGTTGTAATACTGAGAGACGTATGTGATGATGCTCAAGCGGTCAGGCACTTTCATGGACACCATGTCCTCGGCGTCCAGCAGAGCTGGGATGCCAAGCTCGGACTCGGCCACCTCAAATGCCTGGGGGAGAAAAAAGCTAGGATTAGATGCAGGCATGGTAGCAGCAGACAAGGATTTTATCAGTGATTTATTTCCTTCCGAGGGTTGTAATCATCATGATTCTGATCTAGGCTGTTTAGAAAAAGACAACCGCGAGTAGGAGTTGTTGACAAAAATCACTCGAGAGTCGAGAGACATTTTAAGAGATGACAAATCACGATGGGTAAAATGATAGAGGGAATCTGGAACATAAAATATAGAGGATCTGTATCTGGAAGTCCTGTCCTCTATTATAAAGAGCCAATCAGATTGTCTGAAAATGCATCGCTAACCCTTTGCCTGAGGGTTACCTGAGACGCAGCATAGAGCAACCCTTTTCACACAGATATCTGTCACATTTCAAAGGCCGATGATACTTAGTATGGATTAGAGGATTATAAATAATTTCAGATGACTTCAGATAGCAACTTAATGGGACTGAGGCACGACTGTTATGTCCCAGTCCATTAGTGTAATCCCATGAGAGTATCGAAACGTCCAGAGAGGGCCGAGCAGCCGCTGGCCTTGAGTGGACTTCACAGGTTAATGTGACCACTTCGGCCCTGAGCGATGATGGCCTCGCCATGCAGACTCATGTGGTGACTCCGTCTCGCTATTGTTCTCTCTGGCTGAAACTGGAGCGCAAGAGAATGGGGAGGAACTACAACTCACAGAGACAAACACAAGTTGGCCTTTGTACTCTTTGTCTGTGTGCGTGTGTGTGTGCGTGTGCGTGTGTGTGTGTGTGAGAGTGTGTGTGACCATAATACTTCAATGCATCGCTGCTTGATTTAGGCTGATGTGTCTGGAGAGCCGCCAATCTCTGGGATGAAAAGTGCTCTGAGAGCACTTCTGATGTGGCCCGCAGACATGAGGAGGCTCTACTCACTGGACTGTAATTCACATGACTCAAAAGGATGGCGTACTGGCGTACAAACTAACGCAGCTGTGGGCCTTCTAGCCAGCTCCAGACAGCTGATAAGCGGGGACACTGATGATGGCTTTTATGGTCACGGAGCAGTGATAATGAAGTAGACCAGATGCCTCACAGGAGAGAAATGTGAGGACGTTTTCTTCCAACAAGTCTGAACCTGCACCTTTAAAAGGTGCAGTAAGCGATTGCACAGGAAGTCACATTTGTTTATGTTTTGTATTTAAGTTCATTAGCAGATGTTTTTTATCAAAAACAACGTACCATACATTACATTTTAACTAAACGAAACACACCAGAGAGGTATCTCTATGCAGCATTAGTTGTGGTTCAACAGAGAAATTAAATTGTATTCAATTATTTTATAATTTGTAGCATATCCTCACTATCCACTCGTAAACAACCACTTTCTCTATCAGCTTATTAATCTTTTACTGAAATCTGTATTTATTGTTTTAATTTGTTCATTTAATTTTGACTCATTGTGTAAGTTGTGCTGTGCTACAAATATTTTCTAAAATATGTTTTTAGAAAGAAAGTTCAATTCACCACTCTGAAAATACACTAGCTATCTGTGACTACTGAGAAATGTTATGATGACATTGGCCACACTGCTCCCAGAGATTTACAAACAGGAAAATGGAAAAAAAATAATTAAATGGAATCTGTTCCAAAATGCCACAAAACCCTTCTCCTCCTCAAAACGTTTGTCTATTTTGGATTTAAACACACACACACGCGCGCGCACACACACACACACACACACACCAACACAATGCATCATCAACTCCTAACTGTATGTGACTTGTCACACCTTACCACTAACTGTTCTTGCTTCATGTTCTCTGACTCACACACACAAGCTTCAAACACATGAGGTGGCCAAACCCGGGGGCACAGTCAGACCTTACAGGGAGCCTCTGATTACAGCACTGGAACGTGAGGTCACTAGTAGCGGGCACACACACACACACACACAGAGTTTCACTGTGTCATCAGTTTACACCAGACTCCACAGAAGGAGCACCTAGAGCTGCGGGAGCAGGTGACTCACCAGGCGGTTGTTCTCGTAGACATTTTCTTTGGAGAGGGAGTCGAAGTCACTGGAAGGAAGAGAGCAAACAGGACAGGAGTGAGGGAGACGGGAAACACATCAAGGATTCACGTCAACGTTTGCACCGCATTAGGTTCAGCCGCCGGGCCACATTACTGCACTCAGACTCTGATAGGCTGCAGGACTGAATCTGCGCTTCATCAGGAGGATTAAAATGGACATTTATTACAGAACAGCAAATATGAAGCTAAGCCAATCGCCCTGATCTCACCAACTGAGCTTCAATACACAGACCTATAATCAAAGTTACACATTTTCAGGACACGCAATTCACCGTGAATATGAGACTGACTGCTCCAGTGTTTTTGTTTTGTATCTTAGTAATATTCTACAGCAGGATCCAAAAATATTAGGAGCCCAGAGGCAGCATCATCATGTTACTTGTACCTGGCATCGGCCTATGTACACAAGCAGCCTGCCAAAATGGCTCCATTCACCATCTAACTAATACTGCACAAAGTACAACATTATTTCACTGTCAATTGTCAATTTGAAACTTTGAAAAGCTGCAGGCTTGCAAAAAGCCGTTTATTAAAAAAGCTTCAAGGCGAAAGATGTTCATTCTGAAGGGTCATCAATGTTGAAAAAGGCTACATTAATCGCCAGCCACTGCAGTGGCTTTAGAGCTGAACCCACACACAAGATGCCGCTTTCTGTGACCACGCCTGTCCTCTCCAGAGCCCTGGGATGGAAATCCTACAGACATTTCTCCTTCGCACAAATACAGTCATTCATCCATTCATTCGTACATTCACACAGCAACGAGAGAGAGAGGGATGGAGAGAGGGAGAAAGAGAGAGAGAGACCGCACAATAACCCCCAGCAAGAGGTTCTGTAATGGGGGGGAAATCCGACCCACGGAGCAGAAGCTCTGGGCTGCTGCTGTGTGGGCCCACACGAGGCTGCTGGTTCCTGCCGGGAACAAAGCGTCCTCTGTTAGCCGCGGCTAATCTAACTCCCGTGTCTGCAAATGCACTTAGCTAAACCTGGCTAAACTCGGACAGCTCGCACGGTCCGACGGCCTGCATAACAACACCTTGCTGGGCATAAAAAAAAGGTGAGGAAACAAACATGGCTGCCTCCATCACCAGTCGTTCACAACCTCCTCGTCCTCCACCCGCCTGTGCCCTTGGTGGCTGTGAGTGACTGTCGCGCTGCTGAAGGACAGACAGGGAGCTCGGCAATCAGCGGAAAGCTGCAAGCGTGAAGTCGCAAGATCACAGAAGAGTCTGACTGCAGTGCAGAGACAGTGAAGAGTTTGAGGGTGTGTGTGAGTGTTTGTGTGTGTGTGTGTGTGTGTGTAACTGGAACTGTGACAGAGCCCAACAGGCCTCTGGCTTCACGCGTCAGCTGTTCTCTGTGCTCAGCACTGCCAGCCTCGTCCAGCAGCAGCAGCAGCAGCAGCAGCAGCCACATGATTTAAAGCTGAGCAGCCTGGCGCCATGACACTGCGTGTTTGGGGGGAAGAGAGATGGTGCGGTTGATGATAATGCTGCAGCAAATAAGACTGGCTCTGCACTCAGCCTCCGCTGAGCACGTCACACAGTTCGCAATTGTGGCTACACACAAATCAGACGTAAAAGGAAAGTGTGCTGGCAGAGAGAGAGTGAAAAAAGGAGAAGTCGAGACACATGAAGGAAAGTAGGATGACATCTCGCCTTACAACTGAGGATGAGAAGCAGCCACTTGAAGTAGACTGCTTAAAAAGGAACAGAAACGCTGAATAAGGAAACAGTGAGAGGCCTGAATGACAGCGAGAGCGAGATCAAGAGAGGGAGATATTTCTGTGCACGTGAGGTTGTGAACTCGCATGGAGTGAAGACCGAAAAAACAACCCATCATATACTCAATTGACATGTTTAGGCTGTGGGCCAATACCTGGCAAGACACAAAGTCATATGCAAGAGGTTATTCCATTCTCGCACTCTACAATCATGGTAAATTGACCGTAACTCAGTATCAGGAGAGCACAAGCTGAGCATCCTAATGGAGTTGTTTAAACTGGGCTGAAATTTCAATAAATACTGACCACTGCAATGTCGTGGTGACCAGATGAATGTCAATAGGCCCAAGTAACATGCCAGAAAGCATTCCGGCCCCTGCGTCCGAAGCGCATTAATTCCTAATGGCATTTGATTTCTCAGAGCACTACAGTACAAGTTCAGTCAGACATGATGCCACTAAGTGCAGGGCACTGTGTGGTGCAGAGGAGAACAGGGCAAGGAGCCAAATGTAAAGTGACAGGCAGAGGCCCTGGCCATGGATTAGCCTGACAAACTGTCTGTCCAGATCAGTCTTAGGGGACAAGGCCTACCCAAGTCCCAATTTCACATACAGTAGAGCGATACGGTGTGTGTGTGTGTGTGTGTGTGTGTGTGTGTGTGTGTGACTGCTATGGTTGACTAACATTCTCCAGCTTTCTCTTAGTCCCTGTTACCTGAGGGGCACAGAGACCCACAGATAAAAGGCAAAAGCAGCATCAGTGGGACTCTTCACACTCAAACATCCACTCATACAGTACATCACTCCAGTCTGACAGCTGATCGTACACTTTAGACTATAGATTCAGTATGAAAATGTTGCCCAACTGAACACTCCAAAAACATATATAGCCAGGTTGAAAACTACATAGACATATAGCAGTGAACTGTCTGGATGAAATCCTCTTATCACATCTCTTGGTCTGCTGTCCAATCTTGGCTGTCCTGTCGATACAGCAACTCTGTGGGCCTGTCTCACTGCCGCAGTCTGGGACGGTTGGGGCGAGCTGAGTACACTGGGCGCTGGCGGTGTTGTTACAGTAGGGCCGCGGACATCACAGAGGATTATACACGGTACACTGCGCTTTCCCGCCTTGCCATTAGGAACGAGCGGACGCGGGGAGCTCAACTCCAGTACTCTAGTTCAAGGCTAACAAGGCCCTTGGGACTGGACTTCTGTTCGGTTAGCAGACTATTTATTTGGGATGCCAAAATGACAAGCACACTGTCTTCCATTTAAGCTCATTTGGGACTCACATTATGAGCGCAGCAGACAACACAGCTGTCTCCAGACAATGCTTGCGCCAAGACACACCCAAATATAGTGACTTATGCGGCCATGTGGTGTCAAATCAACTCTCGCATCCCAAAGTTTACATTCAACCAGCCCAGCCGGTAGGTCACACGATTTAGTGAGCTAATCCTGTAGACATCTTGAGAACAGCCAATGCTTTGCCAACAGGTTCACCAAACTGAATAATTATCTTATCGCAATGTCTGTTTACTGGCCATGAGAGGATTAACCTCAACTTTACGTAAGAGGGGATATTTGCGCACAACACAGTTGCGCACACAGAAACGTTACAGTACATATTTAGGCCAACACTTATATGGTAGGGTTCTGCACTACAAAACATTCTCGATTTATCAAGAAAACAATGTGCCCAGACATATATACAGTCTTGTTATGGCAGGCTATGATTTGCATGATATTGAATGAGTCAGTTAGGAGATCAGACATCACACTGGCACGGGCAGGTCGGCAGGTCGTCATGTCCATGTTTGAACTGATTTATAAGAAATGATTTAGAACTTCTTTTTTTTACATTCAAAAGCACATATTCATCCATCTCCTTCTACAGTCACTGTACATAACATTACACAATCTCTTTGCGGTCTCCCCACCTGAATGTCGACATGGACAAGGTGGTGTGATTCACACCTGTACCACGTCATTCACAGCACTCTGCCCATATCCCCAATCAGCCTCGACCCCGCAAGGTGCCAAACATCATTCTGACAGCTTTCGGCATATGCGTAACATGTAACATTAACATTTTAAACACAATATTGTACACACTTACATCAAATCCGGTCTGTGTTTGTGGATGATGGCACAAAACGCCAGGCCATCTCTGAAGGACGTTGTCATATCCCTTACGTCCACATCGTTGTAACTCTCGCATTGTATCCTACACCACTCTTGAAGAGCTTTAAGCGACCCCATTATTAAAAATGAACATACAAACAAAAAAAGAAATGTCTGTCTTCCGGTGCCAAACGATCCAGATAACAGCAAGGGCAAAATCAAAGTTAGCGAGCCTGGTCTCAGTTAGTCTGAGTGTGGTGGGGAGCCAACACCCGATATCACTTCCAGGACTTCACACAAGGTTGGGTAGCTTGCTAATCAACTAGCTGGTCGGCAAAATGCAGGTCACAAAATCATATTCGCTCATGCAATACGAAGACAGTCATTTACGTCGGAAACGCCCATCCAAAAAGCATGATATAGGTAGTGCTCAAAAGAAACAAACAGCTCATTCTTGCTGCCATGCCATCCAGCATCGAACATTTCTGGCTCAGGCTTTTACAGATTCAGCTAACAATGTAACGTTGACTTGGCATACTGGCCAACCCAGCCAAACAGCCATGGATGCGTCAATTCAAACGTCCAGCAAAAACACATGAAAAAGTTTCAGACTGCAGGATGCAAAGCCCAAAACACAACATACGCGCAGAGTTATGTTACGGCGACATACATGCAGTTGCCTTTGTTGTAAATGCCTGTACTCGTCTGTGGACAACTTCAGCCAAACTCATTCCTATGGGCAAGGAAACAACGTCAATTTCTTAGCTTGCTAGCGCTAGCTGTGTTAGCTCGACGAAAGCCTGGTTAAGATCGACTTGCAAGGTTCCAAATACAGTTAGTCCAATCCGTCAGTTTGTCATCCTTCAAGCAGTCATGAACAGAAGAAATCTTTGTCCCACACCATGGATACCTCCACCTGGGTGTCTTCTGTTCTGAGGAACATTCATTGGGACCTAACGTTATGAGCACAGCAGCCTAGTAATCACCGTGCTGCCTTGGCTGCCGTGCAATGAATTATGAGTGGCCGGTTGAACTCGCGCTCAGCCCTTCACGGCAGTCATCTGTACGACGACCACAAGGGGATTATAATTCTGAGTTACTGTGTAGCTGCTATTTCTTCAGATAAACTAGAGCTAGACTCTTTCTAAATATTGTATGCTACAAGTGGAGCAATCTAAATAAATTATTTGTCTTGTCTTTGAGCACATTATTACTGTGTAGGAAAAATATGCTTACGTGGAGAAATGTATAACAACACTGATAAAAGTAAAGCCCGTGCGTCTGACAAACATGTTGACTAATAATTCTAGATGTTTAGTTCTAGTCAGATAGTGCACAGACAGTTAGATTATTAGATAGTTAGATAATATACCAGTGTAATGTAAAAGCCATGGCCATACAAGGTATGGATTTTCCTAACAACAACCACTTCACAACACCTTTCATTATCAACATGTAGAATATTTAACTTATTTTCCATCACCTAAAGAAAGTTCATGAAAGCACCATTGCGTAAGATCGGAGTACAACAATCATCGCGAGACTGTCCGTCAGCCGAAGGAATCCCCGAAAGATGGCGGCGCCGCCAGACGAGGGGAGCTTGGAGTCTCGCATCAGTGAGTCATACGGAGTTTTTAGCCTTGCAATGGCACAAAAAAACTTGTTTCGTGGTTGGCATCAACTTTACTGCCATGTTAGGGCTGTATTGTGTCTGTATTAGTCTTTCTATTGACAGGTTACTTCCTCCATATAGCTAGTGACAAGCAACCTGAAAGTGCTAAGTTAACGTTACATTCATCGGTACGCTAGCGAGCTGTGTTGTCAAACAAAACCAGACCCTATCCGCAAATTAAACTCAGGGGTCTTTCGTTTTGTCGCATGTTATCAACGATTGAACTGGACTTTGTTGAGAATGTCTACTAATTGATATCGGAGGATATTCCTCGAGCAGTAATAGTTAGACCGTTGCAAGTAATCGTGGAAGATAGTTAGCTTTTAGCTAACGTTGGATGCTTAGCTTGTGTCTAGCTTATGTGTCAGTGTGGAGAATTGGGAGGAGTCACTTGTAGCTAAAGTTGACGTGAAAATGCTAACAGGATGGCTAATGATCAAATTTGGTTGAAAATACATCACTAACGTTAATTGTTAAATTGTGTGACGGGAATGGCATAAGGTTACAGTATGCTGAGGATCCTGAATGAAGCATTTTAAGGAGTGGATTAGAGATGTCATTGTCATATTCAGAGTCGTCAACATTATGGTTACATTTGCTTGGTGAAGCTCTTTAAAATGTTGCAATATTTAATAATGTAAACTTTTACTTTTTGCAATAGCGTGATCATATTCCCTTTGTCACTTTTTTGTTCGTGATAGTGCTGATAAAGTCTGGAGAGCACAGTATGACCATTTGTGCGGCACGGCTAGCATCTGGAAATTGCTCACAGGAGCTCACAACTCTTTACACCTCTCGAGTAATCAACTGATTTCTGAACAGTGACTGCACAGTACAAATGTTACCCAGTTGACTGCGTGAGAATATAACCTTTTTTTCATGTTATGAAACTGAAGAAGCAGGCTCTCCTGCACGTTACTCGTTTGACATATACTTCTGTTTGCTCTGATGTATCACACACATTTTAGACAAAGCTACCAACCCACTCAACAGAGAGACAGACTGGGATAGCATTCAAGCCTTCTGTGAACGACTGAACAATGAACCTGACGGGTGAGTCGACATATGGTCAGGGCAAGCACTGTTTCAGCGTTTTGAGGAAGCTGACAGGTAGAAAATGGCTACAGTTGTCATAGTGACATGCACATTTTTTTGGTACTATCTTCACTAATGCCTTTGTTAGTGATTAGTGAATGCCATAATCTGTTTCACACAGTGCATGATTATTTGTACAAGGCCACAGGCAAGGAAACGACCTAGATTGTCACCAAACCTTTTAAAAATTTAATTAGAGTCCTCTCTGTCAAATGCGGTGAAGACTCTTCTCTTTGTCTCGCGTACAGCAAGTCTAAAAGAGTATTGAAAGTGGCTTATTTGTGCTTTATTAAAGTAACATGTTTGCTTGTAGTTCACAAGCTGATATAGTGCCGTCTCAGACTTGATCATTACCCAGTGTCCTTTGCGTCTCCACAGTCCTCAGCTGGCCACCAGGCTGCTGGCCCACAAGATCCAGTCACCCCAGGAGTGGGAAGCCATGCAGGCGCTAATGGTAGGAGCTCAGAGCTGGACTTGGCAACAGAGCAGCCATGTTTGATTGATTATCTCTCTCTTCAGGATCTCTATCAAGAGTTGTGTGTGTGTGTGTGTGTAAAGATGGGGATTAGACTAGCCCAATACCTTACCCAATAAGAACTTCGGCTACTGCCCCTGTGGCGGAAGTGATATGAGATGCTGCTGTGACTCAACTGAAATGTGGAATGTCCACTTTTAGTCATGTGCTGAAGTGGGCAGAGTTATTTCAGGCTTGTGTTTTTTCTCTCTTGACATTTCTTATTAACTGCTAGTATGAACAGTTTTGGTTCATAAGTTGATGCTTTTCTGGGGGTATTGTCTTTTGAGTATTTTGAGTCATTCAAATTGCCCTCAGTAAGTGTTACTTCAGAGTTAATTTGTTCTTTTAGGTCTGTTTATGTTGTGTACTAGCCTAAAGTTTCCAATAGGAATTGCATAGAAATCTGAGATGTACTTTGTAGTACTGCAGCTATTGTCATCATTTACAGTCCAAATGATCATGTACAGCAGTAAGCTTACAAACACCATTTTGCAGTTGCAGTAGATATTGATAAGTTATAACTTAACATGGATTCCGTTAAAAAGAAAGAAGTTGTGTAATGTGTAATTGCTTTGTCAGTTCATAGTCTTTGTCTTTGAAGCTGGTCCCATATCTATGACAAGTCGTGTCTTTAAGGCAGGAAGGTCAAAATCATTCCGGAACAGACTTCTAAATCCAGAACTTTATCCCTATAGGTTCTGGAAACATGCATGAAGAACTGTGGGAAAAGGTTCCATAGCGAGGTGGGGAAGTTCCGCTTCCTGAACGAACTCATCAAAGTAGTCTCTCCCAAGGTACCCGCCGCAACCTGCATCCTCTTTGATGTGAAGTGTACAGACGTTATGCTCCACGCACGCAGCGGTTTACGTTTACAGATGTCAACAACAGTAAAGCACTTGGCTCCCAGCTGACAAGCCTTGACCTTGAGAATGTACTGTCTGAAGAGAAAACATAAGGAGCATTCTGCAGTTGCAGCTTACTAGAATGTTGAGCGCTATGTCAGAGAGGCCATGCACTACGTGTGCTGCCTCTTATCTTATTTTGGTTTAAACACCCAGCATCAGTCATGTCATGTCATTGTGCCATAACTCCTTTTACATTCCTGTTGAGGAGGATTTGAGTCTGGAAAGGAATTTGTTTTCTTCATTTTAAAAACGGCTCTTCTGTTATGACATAGCTCAGTTGGAGTCCTAACCAAGGAAACTGGTGGATATCCACTAACAAAAAGATACAATGTCGCATTTTGCCGTCAGTGTCAGATATCTGGTCTGTTGTCTCTGCTGTTTGGTCTGAGTCTGAACTCCTTGTTTTGTTTCCAAACGGGTGTTCAGTATTTAGGCTCCCGTGCCCCAGAGGCGGTGAAGAAGAAAGTGCTGGAGGTCATGTACAGCTGGACCTTGGTGCTGCAGGAGGAGACCAAGATCTCTGATGCTTATCAGATGCTGAAGAAGCAAGGTGAGCTTATCGCTGCGCTAATTCACTGAGGGGTGGCAAGATAAGAGGAGCAGCTTATTCACAGTTGAATGTCTGCAGAATTAGGCCAACACAGCAGCTGGACTGACAGAAATTTGCATCTGCGTTAGATGGGAAAAGAAATTGTATAAGCACCTTTAGGTTAGAACTGTGTAACTCGATTGAATTATTTAAGTGTGTGTGTGTGTGTGTGTGTGTCAGTGTGTGTGTGTGTGTGTGTGTGTGTGTGTGTGTGTGTGTGTGTGTGTGCGCGCGCGTGCGTGCGTACATATACATGTGGGTGGATGTATGTATGTATCTGTATATTCAACACTACAAAATGGGAACAAAGGCTTGCGGAAGCTCCCATGGTGAATGGCTGACCTGTAGAAAATATGGACATGATATCAGCGAGCTTTAAGTAGATGGAAACTCGTTTTCCTTTCCAGGCATTGTGAAGCAGGACCCGGCACTTCCTGATGATAGATCCCTCCCAATACCGCCCCCCCGCCCCAAGAACACTATCTTTGAGGACGAGGAGAAGTCAAAGGTAAATACAACACAACAGAACAGGTTTGGAGTCAAATATTTGTTGGTTTGATTGATCTGTGTTTATGGTGGCTTACATAACTCATTTGTTTAAAAAAACAAACAAACAAACAAACAAACAAACAAACAAAAACAGCGTGGTTAACCTCCAACATTTATTGCAACTTTTCTAAATTTTAAATTAGATAAAGTTGGATTGCAAAGAAAGAAGAAGAGAAGTAGTAACAGTGAAGACTTTGAATTTACTAGCACTTTGTCTTGGGACTCTTGTGAGTCTGCAGGAAGGAGTAATGAGATGTGTTTATCTGTCCTCTGTGTGACCACACTCTATCGAAAGGAGTCTGACGACATTGTGGTTTACCAACACACACCTCAAAATATGATCATCTGGATTGTTTAGATAGATTCGTTTCCTTTAGACCTCATGCAAAATGAAACTGTGACTTGTTCTAGTTCAAGTGTAAGTTTCTAAAGGTAGTAAGCGTTTTGTAGAAAGATATACAGTATATGTACTGTAAACCCTGGTCCTCAGTGCCTTATTGTGGGACTGAGCTGAAAAACAATTGCTTATATTGTATTATATTATCAGTCTCCCTGTAGAGTTGAAGCTCAATGAATCCATGCCTAATTTTATCATGGGAGATCGATAACGTGACATTTGATACAACGTGGCATTTGGTCCAGTTTCCTCTCTACTCCCTTCACTGACGATAGACCTGCCCATTCATTTAGAATTGCACACAAGGGCCAGGGAGCCAACCCTCTGAAAAATGAGATATGTCCTGTCTACAGGGGATAGGAATCTATGGACTCATGCCTTTTGTCAGGCTGTAGAAAATCATTCTGGTTAACATTTCTTTTGAACAGCACATGGTATTCTCAGTTTGGCGTTAAGATATTTTTGGCATGACATATGCTCAACAACGCAGGCCTACAGTTGTGCTCATACGTTTTCCCCTGGGCTTTGGAGTTAAAATAGCCCCACGTCATCACACTTCATTCACCACACCTCACGATTGGCCTGGAGTACTTTCCATAAGATAATCTCTTAATGCAAATCAAATCAGCTATTAGGCTAACTGAAATAAAACCATGCCAATCTCTAGTTGTGGTGAAGGGAATGTGATGATGTGGGGCTGTTTTAATTCCAAAGGCCAAGGGAAATTTATCAGGACGCATAGTATCCATGAAAATAATACATAAAACAACTGTCCTTTAAAAATAAAAATGTATCATGGGGTATGTATACTTATGGCCCCTGTATTTTAAGAAAGAAAATGTATTTATTTACGATACATTATTCATTCACAAAGAAAATTGGTGGAGTTTTCCTCAATTTTTAAATTTAAGATCAATTTCCAAAAGATGATTTATTCCTCTTTTTAGTCAACTTTAGCATGTGTATTTACAGGCCAGGGCATGTAAACTGATGAACGCAACTGTATCTGATTTCAAACACTCTCCTGTCATGCAGGTTATATACAGTACAGTGCCTCTGTTAATAAACTTCAGGGTCACTCTCAGTAAGTGCTGAAATATCAGTGTAACAACAGAGGACAATAACTAACACAAGGCTAAAATAATTAATACACATAAGAGATACCAATGGGCCGGTTATAAGAGATACCAACTTCTGAGGCAGAGTGGTTGTCTTAAAAAAAAATTGTAAGCGACTCTGGATGATGTCATGTTCGTTGATGTTTGAACCACACTCCTAACATCAAAACAACAGAGTGAGCTCAACCCTTCCCTCTCCCCAAACTCCCCCTCATTTCCCCCAAACTCTCCTTCTCTCTCCCCAAACTCTCCTTCCCTCTCCCCAAACTCTCCTTCTCTCTCCCCAAACTCCCCTTCCCTCTCCCCAAACTCTCCTTCTCTCTCCCCAAACTCCCCTTCCCTCTCCCCAAACTCTCCTTCCCTCTCCCCAAACTCTCCTTCCCTCTCCCCAAACTCCCGTTCTCCCTTTCCAGAGGCGGGCTGGAACAGTGTTGTTATGGTTTGGGGGACAGGCTTGCTCCACTTTATTTGTTGCCAGTTCCTGGAGCCAGGGCTGTGCACGAAGACCGGATTTGTTTTAGTGTACTCATAGAACACAAGATATATTGCAGAACAAGTTATATTAGCGGAATGTGACCCAGTGTAACGGATTTGAAATGGGCTACAACGGCTTCCAGTGCCTTTCTAAAGATGTTTGATCTCCATATAATCTATGGGGAGATAAGCAAAGTGGACTGTCATGTTGTTTCATGTTTCAGTGTGCTGTGTATGAAGAGGAGTAGTGCTACCTCAAAGTGTCGGATGTGAGATTTAACACTGGTCACTGGTGGTCGCACTCCGAGGTCAAGGCTGTGATTTAAAGCTATTCTTGTGGCGAAACGAGGTCGCCACGTCTCGTTATTCTCCCCCCACCCCCTTCGTTACCCAACTTCCTGCGCCCGGCTCATTTCCTCTTTCCTTCCCCCCCGCGTCTGTAGATGCTGGCCCGCCTGCTGAACAGCACTCACCCCGAGGACCTGCGGGCCGCCAACAAACTCATCAAGGAAATGGTGCAGGAAGTGAGTGCCTGTAGCTACCGCTGCTTCTCCCTCTGCCCCGTGTGTGTGTGTGTGTGTGTGTGTGTGTGTGTGTGTGTTGTTCATTGTTGTGCCCTACTCTTTGTCACATTGTTGTCCTGTCATCAAGTAGGTGTGTGTGTGTGTGTGTGTGTGTGTCCGATTGTTCCATATTGAATCAGTCCAGCATATGTTCCGGGATGTTATTTATATTTGTGCCCAGTGTGTGGCCGTTAGCGCAGTAGCAATTTCACCCCAAGGACGAAACACGCACGACACCTGAACATCTGTTTTGTCACAGTGCGAAAAGCATCTGTAAACATTAGCCACGACGCCTGCATCAGTTCCCTTTCCTGTTTGCGTGTTTTGCGCGTGTGTTTACTCGTTGTTGCCGCGGTGCCCAGGACCAGAAGCGGATGGAGAAGGTGTCCAAGCGGGTGAACGCCATCCAGGAGGTGAAGGAGAGCGTGGGGCTGCTGACTCAGCTGCTGGGGGACTACAGCAACGAGAGCGCCCAGAACAACGAGGAGCTCATCAAGGTGCGCCCGCCACGCACGCACCACGGGATAATGATCGCCACAGGCACACGTTTACACACACACACACACACACACACACACACACACAAATGCACACACAAATTTTCCACACACAGGAGCACACACATGCAGACACAGACTCTCACACATTTTCCACAAGCAGAAGTCACACAGACATTGTGTGTGTGTGTGTGTGTCTGTGTGTGAACTTGCTGTGTCTACACACACATCTGCGCACACAGCAGTGCCAATTACCTCAGCATCTCTCACGTGCACAGCACGTTCAGCAGCGGCCCTGGGGTCAGAGTTCCCATGGCAACTCCAGCTAGTAATCTGAGTGAAGCCACCAGATAATTAGTGATCAGTGAAATCAAAGCCCAGACTGCTCCGTCATTAAAGCACTCCTGTAGAGTCTCCACTCGTTTTGTTACGCTATTAAAGTCACCATTTGCTAATGAAGAAGGTGGGCTTTGATGTACATCGTCAGCTAGAACTTGTTAGTGATGGGGGAGAAAAACACGTTTTAAATAGGTGTACTTGGTATGTTTACAGAAATGTTGTTCCATGAAGGGAATTAAAAGTTAATTCCCATGTTGATACATCTGTTATCGTGAACAGGATGAATGTGCATGCCTAATGAGAAAGTGTGTGTGTGTGTGTGTGTGTGTGTGTGTGTGTGTGTGTGTGTGTGTGTGTGTGTGTGTGTGTGTGTGTGTGTGTGTGTGTGTGTGTGTGTGTGTGTGTGTGTGTGTGTGTGTGTGTGTGTGTGTGTGTGTGTGTGTGTGTGTGTGTGTAGGACTTGTACCAGCGCTGTGAGAAAATGAGGCCCACGCTGTTTCGCCTAGCCAGCGACACGGAGGATAACGACGAGGCCTTAGGTACGTACTTACTGTAGGCATGTTGAACAGAAATACTGTTGTTAAACATGGCCAAAAACAACACAGTTGAAAGTCAAACACTGTAGTAAATCTTACCAGATCTTATTTTGAGATTAGGACTTGTATTCTGTTCCCAGAAGACATGACAAGAAATTATATGAAAATCAGTACTATTATTAGTAATGATGACGCCCTTTTATGGGATTATAAGGAGTGCCAAGGACCAAGGAATGCTGTGATTAGGTGATTGTTAGTGTGTGACCGCAGTGAATAGGTGACTGACAGGTGATTGTTATCCTCTGACCGCTGTGTTGAGGTGACTGATAGCTGATTGTTAGTGTGTGCCCGCTGTGATGTGTCGTCTGACGGCTGTGACTGTCCTCCTCAGCGGAGATCCTGCAGGCCAACGACAGCCTCACGCAGGTGATCAACCTGTACAGGCAGCTGGTGAAGGGGGAGGAGGTCAACGGGGACAGCTCCAGCATGCCGCAGCTCAAAGGTCAGCACCCCGCCCCGGCACCCCGCCCCTCCCACAGGGGCTCCGCCACACAGAGCCTGACCCGCACGCCCACAGCTGTTGAGATTGGTGTTGAGTCGTTGAGCTGAAACACTCACTTGGACTAGTTGTTGAATATATATACGCAATTATATGTTAAATACCACGCAGTGGAGTACTGTAGTTGTTTTTTTTTGTGTGTCTGTCCGATCTGGTGGTCTGTATTTTCAAAGGTCATTTGACCCCTCCTTGTGATAGCAGTAGTACTAGTGACCCTTAGGATCTTGTTGTGATTTTTCTTCCCGCCCCACATGCAGGAAGTAGCACTGCTCTGCTGGACCTGTCAGGCCTCGACACGTCGCCCTCTGCTCCGACCGTCCCAGAATTCCCCTCTCAGCCCACCCCGTCGCAGGAAATTGGCATCAGCCTGCTGGACGATGAGCTGATGTCGCTAGGTAACCGCCTCTGACCTCTGTCTGACCCCCTCCTCACTCTCGCAGGCGCACCACACTGCAGCTGACATTTGTCAGAATGCAGTCGGATACACCAGCATGTTTACTTTACATTAGTTTAGTTTACATTCCACTGCATTAGGCGGAGTGCATGTGCTCAGCTGGACGAGTTTGGCTTCTTTACAGCTGCTTTATCCGCTTGTGTTTGATCAGGATTGACTGATGTGGCCCCTGCAAGCACTAACCTGGCATCCCCGTCTGGAGACGCCACCACATGGAACTCTTTTCAGGTGAGAGCAGCTATTGCATCCACAGTAGTGCACATTTTATAAACACTGTAGTATGCAGCAAACGTTACATGCAACACATTTGAAGGATACCAGATATGTAGTAATGATTGTGCTATTATGTTGTAATAAAAAAAAGGAACACATTTGTTCATGGTAAGGAAAGCATATTGTTAGACTTTGTACTGAATGAAAATGTACTTTTGTATTTTTTATTTATTTATCAATTTATTTCTACATTTACCTTTTACCTTTCGCTCTTCAGTCTTCTGATAGTGTCGACACACCTGCTCCAGTCGCACCTGCCGCGGTGCTGTTGCCCTCGGTGACGGCGGCACCCGCGGCACCTGCAGCCCCGGCCGGTGGCGCCCCCCCCACCGCCAAGGCCCTGGACGAGCTGGACCTGCTGGGCAAGACGCTGCTGCAGCAGTCCCTTCCCCCCGAGAGCCAGCAGGTCAAATGGTAACGGCTCATTTTCACCTCATTTCATTTCATCGATTTGTTTATTTGATAACGACAACGCTCATTCATTTGTTTGTTTGATAAGGTCAATGTTCATTATTTTGTTTGTTTGATAAGGACAATGCTCATTAATTGACAGACAAATGCTGTTAGTTGTGACTGAGTGCCAGTTCATGTTTATCTGTGATCCTAGAGCAGGGGTGACTGTCTAGTCTTTGTGGTAATCAACAACAAGACCCTTTGTCTTGGCTGTGGTTTAGTTTGGCAGTTTTAGTCTTCGCCTCAACTTAAGAGTCAAGATGGTACGGCAGATTCTGCTAACCAAGTCAGAGTTGACTTTTGAAGTCTAGTGTCTAGTCTGAACCGAGCCTGGCAGGTGTTTGTGAGGAACTGGGATTAGGGCTACAAACCAAAGCACGCTCCATGAGCCCTGTGTGCTCAAATGAGTATTTGCCTGTGTAGAACTACTTGATTTCTTCCCAAGATGAACAGCTCACTGCAGATGTTCTCAGTTGGGTGTGTGACATACACACTACACATGCTGTGCGCTTGTGTGATTTTAGAATGATTTCCGTTTTATACATATGTACGCTGAAATAAAATGAGTTGATGGATGTTTTTCTTTTTATTGTTTTCCAAAAGGGACAAACTTCAGTCTCAGTCCAAGCCCACTCTGCGTGACCTTCAGACCAAGACGACCACGAACCCCAGCCCGACCCCCAGCCCCATCCTGACCCTGACCTCCGACCAGCCGGGGACGCTCCTGGACGCCCAGCCCGGCCTCGGAGCGCCCTCGCTAGACCTGACCTCTGGCACGAGCACGCCCCCCAACGACATCTCCTTAGCTAATGTGAATGTACCCTTGGAGTCCATCAAACCTAGTAAGATGATCTATATAATGGGTTGGGAGTCGGGATGGAACGGCCAGTTGCCTGGATTGGACCTAGTTGTGACGGCATTGACATTGAGTGTAATATAAAATAAATATGTAATAAATGGAGTTTAAAATTGAGTGCACCTCTAATCCATATTCTGCCATGACATCCTCTCCCTCTCTCCACCTCTCTTTCTCTCCTTCCTTCCTTCCCTTCCCTTCCTTTCTTTTCTGTACATTTGTAGGTAGCATGTTGCCCGTGACGATATTTGACAAGCACAGTTTGCGGGTGCTGTTCCACTACGCGCGGGACTGCCCCCCGTCGCGGCCGGACGTGCTGGTGGTCATCATCTCCATGCTGTCCTCCGCCCCCATACCCATCACCAACATCCGCCTGCAGTCGGCCGTCCCTAAGGTACTCTACGCACCTGTGTCTTCACCTGTGTCTGAACACGCGGTCACTCTACACCAGCGCATGGCTTAACGCTCTAGTCCGAGGTTAACAATCCACAAGCTGTGACGTTTGATTTTTTGTGGTGAATTTGAGTCTGACTGCCAGAGCAAATTGGTGTGTACTGCAATTTAGCAATCGATGTAGTGGGATTGTATGTAGGATTGAGAATTGGTCTGGATATCCTTGGTTCAACTGTGTTCTCCAAAAGTGCGTAACCAGCGGTGAAATTGAACTTAAGCCGGTACATTAAACCTTTACCGAATTCTTTCCAAACACATCCTCTTTCAATCATGCCTTTACTGAAGCATTATTTACAGTAACAGAACAGTAAAAATAAAAATAACATCACTTCTTTTTAGTGGAATTCTGGGAGGGTGTGCTGGGGACCCATGTGTTCATGAGTGTTCTCTCTCTCTCTCTCTCTCTCTGTCTGTCTCTCTCTTTCTCTCTCTCCCTCTCCCTCTCCCTCCCTCCATACCACAGACTATGCGTGTGAAGCTACAGCCTCCGTCCGGCACGGAGCTGCCGGCTTTCAACCCCATCCTCCCCCCCGCCGCCATCACCCAAGTCCTGCTGCTGGCCAACCCTCACAAGGTAAGGAGCAGAGCGGAGGCTCACCTGCCCGATAAATATCACTCTCTTCCTGGTCTGAAATATATTGATTTGTTGGCAAAAACATATAGGAGCCTGATAACAAATGCGGATTTAAAAGAAACGTGGTAGACTGATTTAGAAAGTTTTGCATCTGAACTCTTCATATATACCTGTTTTAATACACCTCTATGTACAGTATACCTGTTTTGCACCTCTATATATACCTGTTTATATATACAGTATATATATACATACCAGTCTTAATACACCTCTTCCTGTTTTAATACACCTCTATATAGCCGTTATATATAGCTGTAATGGAGATTACGGGCCAGGTGCCTCTATTCCCTTCTCCCCTTCTCTCGGCCGGAGCGTCCCTCTGAGTTGTAGAGAGCAAGTGCTGTAATGAGTGATGTTGACCTTCAGCTCCCCGGGCGCTGTCTTATACAGACTGGCCTCACCACTCCACAGTAACTTTCCACTGAGCTGTGAGTCATGTAGGCACTGAGCACTATTTAAAAAGCTATGTTTTATTCAGAGAGCCGAGGCCCTTGGAAAGGTGGGAGTGCCTCTGACTAAAGATGTATAGAGTGAATTTCCACAGTAATGCCCAAGTCGATTCCCACAGCACACACTAATTAATTGTCAGATGTGACCGAATGCATGGGCATCATCTTGAGTGTGTTTACAGTGATGCTTCTGTTTTTTTATTTCTCGTGCAGGAGAAAGTACGATTGCGGTACAAGCTTACCTTTGATCTCGGAGAGGAATCACACGATGAGTCTGGGGACGTCGAACAGTTCCCACCACCAGAGAACTGGGGGAACCTTTAGGAAGACGGACCAGCTTCCTGTTTGACGACCCGTTCTGCTTCCTTAACTACCCCTTTGCCCGACGGCGTGAACTCGATACAATATTCCTGTCAATGGTCCTGCTTTTTGAATCTGCGGTCCGTTTTCATTGGCCACTGCGGTCTTCTGGCTCCGCCTCTCGCCTACCCTGTCTGAGTCTGTCTCGTGTGTCCGTTTCTTTATTTCTCATTCCAATGATTGACGGTTATGAAATCAGCCATGTCCCTTCTGCTTGAACACTGTACTTGATTTAGCTGTGTGCAAATGTAACCAACTACTACTACGACAACAACCCCGTTGCTTTGACTTCCGAGCAAGTAAGTTGGGCCTTTTTAAACAAAATGTCAGGTGTGTGTGCATGTATTTGTGTGTGTGAGCAAGCGAGAGAGTGATTGAGTGAGTGAGTGAGTGAGTGTGTGTGTGGGACTGTTTGCATTTCTGTTCAGCATTTACTCATCTGTGTCGTCAAATACTATAGAAAGAATGAAACAAAGCCTTCGGTCCAGTCGTCTCGGTTTTACCAGTGGCGTAGGGGCAGGTACATGCAGTGGGCAGGTGGAGGTCTCCAACTACACAACCGGATAAAGTGTCTGTGACTGTGATCTAGAACATGCATCCAGTCCTCTACAAAGGAAATCCAAATTATCCCTTTACAAGGACTTGAAGTTGATCTGATTGTTTTCACCTGTTTTTGTTTGTTTGTTTGTTTGTTTGTTTGTTTGTTTGTTTTGGTTCTGTCTGATATTCCACATGAAGTTGCACTTTCTTTTGCACATTATCTCCCAAATACTGACTTATTGTTTTACTCCACTACATTACGTAGTATTCACTCTAGACAACACAGTTTCAGCTCACCTGGTCTTTAGAAGGAACCTTAAAAGGGGGTACCATGCAGACTATATGTACTCATGGTCCTGCTCTGTCTTCAGAAGGAACCTTAAAAGGGGGTACCATGCAGACTATATGTACTCACGGCCCTGCTCGGTCTGCTCTTCCCCTGTTGAGTGCTGTAGACACCCCCAAAGGGAGCCCTGGTTTCGGGGATCCACCAGGCAAGCTGTCAATGCTGAATTCTTGTTTGAAAATCTGCCGTATGTGCCTGATCTGACACGTTTCTTTCACATTTGTAGTTCCAGTCTTGTTCTGATTATTTTCTCTTTTTTTCTTTTTCTTTTTTTTTCTTTTTCTTAAAAACAGCTGTGTAGAGATTCATGTCATGCATTAGTCTTTTGAGTTTGGAATTCCATTTTGAAGAGAGCTGTTTGCAAAGGGTTTATGTTTGTCGTTTATTTCTTGTTTCTGGTTGGGAAAGTAAATGTGTTCACACACTAACCATAGAGTGCACCAGGGACAGGGAGTTATTTGGAAACAATTTGTGTGTTAATTTGTGAGATCATGAGGAATAGAAAACGGTTAACACAGTTGGAACGCTCCATCACTGTCGGAGCGAACCATTCTCCACCTGTGCGGCCTCCCTGGATCCTCCCCTGGACTATTCTCACGTGAAACCCATTGTGATGTTGCACTTCTGACTTGTTACCCCCCCACCCTTCTACCCTCCCCATCCCAGTGTGGTTAAGCCTGTGGCCCCCTGGGGAGGCTATGAATCAGTGACGTCCCTCCAGGAGAGACTGGACTCATGAGCTGAGCCTCGTACCCGCTCAGCTGATGAGCTGAATGGCTGGCACTTGAAGGAAGGCAGAGCTGACTGCCGTGGCTAACGTGGCATCCTCACAGTCTCCCAAACACATTCCGAATACCCCCATCTGCCCACCTGCATCATACTCCCATCTCATCTCACCCCCCCCCCCCCCTCTTAATGCCCGCGCTACCTGCCCACTCCATTGCCCTCCCTCAACATTTCATCCCTGGTCTGATCTTGTAAATAGTATCGGTATTGCAATTATGTACATTTGCCAAAAAAAAAAAAAAGAATACAAAGAAATACAAAGATGCAAAATCATTATGGTGGGAAAAATGGAGAGAATGTAGTGCAAATATGTATTTAAGGGAAATAAAAGTTATTCTTTTTCTCGAGGGTTTAAAACAAGCAGTGTTGTCTTGACTTCAAAAGTGTCTGGATGTCCCTGTCCTTTCTCTTGTTTCTGTTATTGAACTGACTTTCTCTAGTTATGAGTTATAACACACAGTAGGAACGTAAACTCAAGATGGGACAATGATGTTAAAAGTCTTTATTTAAACCTGTAAAAGAGAAGAACAATAGTATAAAAAAAGAGCAGACGATGGGTGCAGCTCCACTTGGACAATCAGATTTCAGAGAGGATTTCAAACAGATCAGAGGCACTGGGTTGGTGTACGTTTTCCAACTGCACCATCTTCTATCCTTGATTAGATAGAAGACAGATTAGATAGTCCCCGGATTTAACATCATAAAATGTTTAAAGGTACACAATATATGTAGTGGCCAAATTAAATTCAACCTTATACTACAGACACTACGGATACGGGTAGTTTGACACTGAGAGAAAAAAAATATATATTGACATAGACTTTGCCATTTCTTGAGAAATGAATTACAAAAGAACGAGTTATAGCAATTTAATTCACTCTATGAAAGGATCCACTTCACACAATTAATTCACACAAAATGTCTGGCCACTGTTTTGCCAAGAGGGGCTGCTCAGAAGAGCGTGGCCCACTTACACAAAGAGAGAGACACCAAAGCTTCTTTACTGGTGCAGCACATAACACAATCATAGGTAGGCCTACAGAGTGTAAAACTGAAGCCACTCAGCCCTCAGCTCCTCCACTATTGGCCACAGTTAGCCAACTGACAAGTCCTCCTGACCCCTCAGGAGAGGAGAAAGAAAGAGAGACACAAGATTACACTTCTACCATGTCCCATCGATTCTAATAGACTAAGCACCGGAGGAGGACAGAGGGCTTTCGCCAAGTGAGGGAACAGGGTCGGGTTGATCGGTCATCAGGTGAGCGATATCTCAGGCTACTTCCTGGGCGGCGGAGGCGGGGGAGGAGGTGGCGGGGCGAAGGGGTACGGGCCCTGCCCTATGAAGCCCATCATGGGCTGGGGCGGAGGGGGGAACTGCTGCGCCATGAGGGGTTGGGGCCCGGCCACGCCCTGAGCCAGCGGGGGAGGCGGCTGCCCGAAGGGACCCTGAGGTGGACCCACAGGCTCCTGCCCGCCGCCGCCTCCTCCTCCGCCGCCACCGCCACCGCCCCTGGAGCTGTACTGCCCGCCCCCACCGGAGCCGTAGTTCTGGTACTGCTCGTTGTAGCCGCCGCCGCCACCGCTGGCGCTGCGCCCGTCCCGGCCGCGGTCCCGGTACGAGGAGGAGGAGGAGGACGAGCGGCCGAAGGTGGCGCTGTTGCCGCGGCCGTCCTTTGAGCTGCCGCCCACGGAGCGCATTCGCCGCTCGCACTCGTCCTGGTACATCATGTTGGGGTTGTTCGAGTTGGAGCCGCTGCCACGGTAACGCATCCGACCTAATGCCAAAGGGGAAGACAAGGAACCTTTTTCACAACAGCCATTTTTGATATAGGCCTATAGGCCAAGGTGTTACAAAGGACAGTGATTAAGGTTCTAATTCTGGTACACTTACATTGAACTGAAAAGACTTCATTAAAACACCTGTGCTTGCCCTATTTTTTTCAAAATGGTGGCTGTGATAAAAAGGTTTAGAACCCAACTGTTTTTACACAACTGTAAGCAAACATATCAATACCCAAATCCACATGTTATACCCTGCCCATCTCTTCAACCTCCCTCGTCCCTCTGCTCTGGAGTGTGTGTGTGCGTGTGTGTGTGTGTGTGTGTGTGTGTGTGTGTGTGTGCGTGTGTGTGTGTGTGTGTGTGAGCCTCACCTCCTCCTCCTCCTCCCCCGCGCCCAGAGTCCACCAGCTGCAGCAGCTTGGGGTTGATGGCCTGCCGCGCCTCCTCCAGCACACGCACCAGGTCGCGCGCCTGCCGCAGGTTGCCCGGGGTGAAGAAGGTGTAGGCCGTGCCCTTGTTGGTGCTGCGGGCCGTGCGGCCGATGCGGTGCACGTAGTCCTCCGACGAGTTGGGGTAGTCGTAGTTGATGACGAACTTGACGTCCTCCACATCTTCAGGAGGTCGAGAAGAGGAAGAGAAAGGGTGAAAGTGAAAACGGTGACAAAACGTGCTGTTCAGGGTAGTGTGGATATATTGGAGCATATTTTGATGCATATTTTGTACATTACTTTTTAACACTATCACTATTAGACTTATTACAATAGAAACATCTAGTAAAAATGTAAATAATTGATCTCACACAGATTAACAGGTATAGATATTTCACTATCAAAACGATTAAGCTCATTCAACTTCTGATAATACTTACCTGTGAGTCCAAAAAAAATTACAAGTAAAAAATGTGTTAATGTCTTAAAAATACATTACCAAGTCATATCTAAAAAAGGTGAAAATCTAATACTATTACAGAAATTCGAGATACAGAAGATACAGAAAGTATCTTCTCTGAAGAAAAAGCCATTTAGCTAACTGTAACTCAAAAAAAGACTGCCTGACTGCATCTTGCCTATAAAAGCTTTCACATTCAAAATTTTAGACGCTCAGATCAGATTTCTGTCCACACTAATTTGGCAGGAGTACTTTAGCGGTGCAACAATCTGAAACTAGCAAATATTTTGGAATTTATGGAAGCAAAAATTCTGTCAAAAAAGTTTAGACTTGGTATTATATTGCACGTCTTACTTGAATTGGTTGGAAAAAAGAAAGCAAATAACTAATGTGGTGTTAGATAAACGTTTTAAATTTATACCACAGCTAGAATTTCAAGTACTCTGTGGCCGAGGTGATAATGAGCAGAGATTCATTCTGGATTCACCACCATTTCCTCTTAGCTACAGAGATGAAAACAATGAATAAACAAGCCACAATAGTCTGTTTCTCATTACATGGGGACATGGGGCTCCGACTACACTGCTGCGGCCCAGGAAAGAAAATGTCTCCTCTATTTCTACAACTACAACTATTTCTACTGAGAGGTGCGCTGCTACGCTTCTAATCTAACAGAGCTACGGTCGAGGGAGGGGTGGAGGGAGGGGAGTTTGGGAGGGGGCTAGTTCAGTACTTACCCGAGTTTGGGATGCTTTTACACGGGTAGTCACCCCCCCTGCTCTGTGCTGGGTCGCGTGGAGGGGCCAAAGATGGAGGAGGGAGGTCCCGCCCGCACACACACACACCGCCCTGTCCAGAACCTCCCCCTTCACCCTTGGCGAAACACCAGCAACTCCGGGCGCGAGCGGAACCGGCTCCCCACCAGTTCTCCGTCTCTCGCCAGGTTGCAGGACCTCCACAATCGGTAGCGGACCGGAACCAGCACTCTTAGACCCTCCCTCTCTATCTGCCTTTATGTCCGCAGGCCGTCCCCCAACACCGGGCCTCTAGACAGAGACAGCAACCTTCTATGGGTTCTATATGGGACTACTGTGACACGTGGTCATTGTGGACCCCTTTTGTATTCTGTAGAGCCTTTTGGAAGCTCTGCACACGGTCTCTTCCTGATTTCATGTCAACATTAGTAACCTGTGCGATCACTGACTCCTCACATTAAAGATGAGAGGTGCAACAATAACCAGTCACTCACAATAGACCCCCCCCCCCCTACACACTAGGACAGCAGGTCTGGATATCTCTCCTGCTCTGGTGCAACTCTGGGCCCTTGAGGAGGAACTTGGAATAGCTCCGATGGCGAGCAGCCATATTCTAGACACTAAGCTGTGGCTGGGTTGCAGAGGGGAGGGGCAGTCTTGGCACCCAAAATGGTGCCCGGCTGCTCTGCCTGACGTTTGGGGGACGTTCGAAAAAAGCCTGAGGGGGGAGAAAGAACAATGATACAGTCAGATTGTGGCTCTGCAGATTCCACAATCCACTACGAACCCCCCCCCCCCCCCCGCCCACTCCCTTTGATGGTCAGACGACAAGAGGACCCAGTTACAGTTTCAGTGCCCTTTCTCTGACCTTTCAGCAGCAATATGAGTCCTTTACAGTTCCTCCTTCTCAAGTAACAGTACATCCTGAGTTGTTTTTTTTGT
Source organism: Sardina pilchardus (assembly GCF_963854185.1). NCBI lineage: Eukaryota > Metazoa > Chordata > Actinopteri > Clupeiformes > Clupeidae > Sardina > Sardina pilchardus. The sequence goes on from NC_084994.1 coordinate 47,200,650, forward strand.
TCTTTTTTTCATTTCTTGCTGATTAACTTACTGACACCTCTACACCAACAGGGACGCTGGTCTGCTGACTGGGGAGGCTCTGAGCCAGGGGAGCTGGAGGAGACATCAGAGACGCGAGGGCCAGAGGCAGGTGAGGAGGGTCCGTCCGTCCGCCCGCCCATCTGCCCCCAGACCTCTGATTGGGCCGGCAGTGAGCCCCGAAACAGCCCCATTGGCCGGGTAACGTGGTTTTGGGGCAGTAACAAGAAACAGACAGTACCCTTCTTAGTTGGGTTTGGGGGAAGGGGGGGGGTATAATGCACAGGGGGGTAAAGAGGGCAGGAGTCCATCAGTGGTCACTAGGGCAGGGAGACTACACTTTGAGCTGTTTGTGTAATGGTAATGTTTGGTTGGGCAGTTTCTCTACATGAATAGTCATTTTTTTGGCTGTGTGTTGCATGACAAAGCCTAGGCTTGGACAGACAAGACAGGACAGGAGAGGCACACAGAAACACACAGAAAAGTGTGTGTGTGTGTGTGTGTGTGTGTATGACAAACTGTATGACGTACAGAGACATGAGTGACAGAGAACAGTAATGGAAAACAAATGTTCTACACAGCTAGAACGAGTCGCACAGCTAGAGGGGTATCCCCCATAAAGGTCTGCAAGTGAGGATAAGGCATATCAAGGCTCGGGCAGGGACAGGCCAGGTTGGGGTCAGAGGGTGAGGGCAAAGGTCAACCAACAGCAGGGTCCAGTCTACCCCTTTGCTGTTGCTAGCTCTCAATACATGTTTATCCCCCTCGTCAGTGCTCCCCCAGGTGGTATCCTGAGGGATCCGAAACACGGCATCTCTGGACTCAGTGGTGCCGTGTTTCACAGGTTCTGGGGAAAGTGGTTTAATTGGCACATCGGAACGTTTCGCAAATTAAAACATGACCCCATGTCTTATGTGTGCCCCCCCCTTACCCCACCCCGCCCCAGACCCTGTGCCCACAGCCTTGGGTGGCATTAGTCAAGCCTTAGTCCTGCTGCAGGTTACCAGGTTCCTAAAACCGGGTCAGGTGCTGAGCAGATGAGTTAACACGTAAACAACGGGCAGAAAAGAGTTAAAACATGAATATCAGATTTCCTGTCCATTATTTGTAAGAAACAAGAGAGAAAACATATCATATTCAGGAGTATGTCATTGATCTAAATACATATAATAAGTTCTAATATCAGTAGATTGTGAAGGTCTCCTGTGTGTGTGTGTGTGTGTGCGTGTGTGTGTGTGTGTGTGTGTGTGTGTGTGTGTGTGTGTGTATGTGTGTGTGTGTGTGTGTGTGTGTGTGTGTGTAAGGGACACAGAGTGAAGTAGCAAATGAGAAAGACAGCAGAAGAGATGATGTTAGCACAGCACAGGCAGCTCTGAGGACATACCCAGCCCACGAGACGCCACGTCCGTCGCGATGAGGATAGGAGCTTTTCCACTGCGGAACTCTACACCAACCACAGACAGAAACATAAGAGTAGAACCAGAGAGGGTTAAACCGGAACTAATGAAGGATCTTTGGTAGAACATACAATGGAATTACACAAAGAGCAGTCACTACGCCTAACTGTTCTTTACATATGACCCATTCAGTAAATCATCTGCAGCTGGACTAGATATGGTGTATGATTCTCACAGTAGCATGGCAGGCATATCTACACTTTTAATGGAGCTCTATCAACCGCAATCCTCACCTGATAGAACCCAGTCTCTCTCAGGCTGACTCTTATCACCATGGATACACATGGCAGGCCATCTGTAGGGAAAAGACAATACACCATCTGTTGAAGGAGGCCTGTTTGTGTAAGCGTACCGTGTGTGTGTGTGTGTGTGCATACCGTGAGTGTGTGTGCCTGTATGGGCCTGTATGATAACTCACCCATCCCTCCGCATGCGACGTGTCAGTTCATCGCAGCGTTTCTTGGTCTCCACAAAGATGATGGTTTTGTTCTCCTTCTCAGCCATGATCTCCTCCATGAGCTGCATCAGCCTTTAGGGGACGAAGGCAACTGATCAGCTAAACCCCCCAACATGAACTCTCTGCCATTCACAGCTCATGACACAAAGCATGGTGCCAAGCCCCAACGCCCACTTAATCAGTTTGGGTTGTCTTGAAGCGTTGTTATTTTTTAACACGTTGCACTGCCTCACTTGTTGTCCTTCTCGGTCTCCATGCACACGTCCACTATCTGCAGGATGTTGTGGTTGGCACTGAGCTCCAGGGCGCCCACGTTGATCTGTACGTACTCCTTCAGGAAGTCCTCTGCCAGCTGACGCACCTCTTTGGGCCAAGTGGCGCTCCACATCAGAGTCTGTCTGTCGGGCTAAGATGAGAGCACAGCAATGTCAAGGGTTTGCTCCCATCACACTGAGGTTCTCGCATGGTAGATGACGGTAAAGAAAATAGGTAATGTGTTACTAAACTCCGCTATACTGTTAAGGGCCGGGTTTCCCAGATTCGTTAAGAAGCTCTTAAGTGCTAAGAACTTCTTAGGAGTGTTCTTAGAACGTTCTTAGAGCGCTCCTAAGAAGTTCTTAGCACTTAAGAGCTTCTTAACGAATCTGGGAAACCCGGCAAAGGTGTGTTGCTATTTCAAAGCCAACAAGAAAAATGGTTTCCTGCAGTATGACCCCTGAACAAGTTAAATACAATAGAATTGGAGCAAACCTTTCCAATTATAACCTGACCTTTATTTTGATGTTCTGTGATGTGTGGCAGCAATACACTTTTATAAGAAAAAGACCTACAAGTACTGTATGTTCTGGTATTACACCCCCCAAGAATGAGTATACATATTTAGACCTTTGAACATGTGATGTTAGCTGTCTAATGACTTATTTTCGGATTCAGATTGTACTGGATTTGAATAAAGAAAACCACTGTTGAAAGGCACTGAATTTGTCCATATCTGATATTGCTAGGTACTCAGTATGAGGACCACATGTTTATATGACTGCTACAAATGCACAAAAAAACATTCTCACATTTTTTACAAGCTGTAAGACTGCTAAGCTGCTTGTTACAAGTGGCCATCACTTTCAACTTACTCGGATTTGGTCTACAATCTTGCGGATCTGGGGCTCGAAGCCCATGTCCAGCATACGGTCAGCCTCGTCCAGAACCAAGTAAGTGCAGCGGCGCAGGTTGGTCTTTCCGACCTCCAGGAAGTCAATGAGACGGCCAGGCGTGGCAATGCAAATCTCCACACCTACAAGACACAGCAGTGGCATGAATCCGCTGTATAGTTCATGTATTATTTGCACATTTATTAGCATTAACAGCTATTCACCAGGCAAAGCCATGTTATTATGCTGTTATTGATCAGTTGTCGAAACAACAATCAGGATATTGCTATATTATTGAATATTATGTTGACATAAATCAACGGTCATAAATGATGCAAAACCAAACAACAATGACATACTGTAGTAATTGTATAATGCCTTGATGGACTAACAAGGAGTGCGATTTCAATGAAACGGCGTGGTAGGTGTGTGAAAGGTGAAGAGCCGAGTCCACTCACCTCTCTCCAGGTCCCGTATCTGGGGCCCTTTGGGGGCCCCTCCGTACACACAGGTGCTCTTGATGCGGGACGACTTCCCGTACTCGTAGGCCACATGCTGCACCTGCTGCGCCAGCTCCCGAGTGGGGGCCAGCACCAGGCACTGGAGCAAAGACGAGAGCGCCAGACTCTGAGCAACAACTCACACGTTACGTACCAGACAACAAGAATGGAATCCAACACTAACCAACAGTGGATTATCAATGCTAAAATGAATAGCCAGATTAGTCTCATTACATTATGAAGCCATGATCCAAGAGTTTGATTTAAGAGATGCTCTTAAAATATGACCAATCATGGCAAAATAGTCACTGACAATGGTCTAGTTTGCCAAAGATAGCTGTGATAGGCCTATATGGATATGGGCTTCAACTCACAATAGGTCCATCTCCTCTCTCCAAGTAAGGCTGGTGGTTGATGTGGACAATAGCAGGAAGGAGATACTGTAATGCAGAGACAACATGAGAAGCATCAATATCACAACGTGACAGATGACCAGGTCCAACTGTCGACCTCTATATGTAAGGAGAGTAGAATGCTTACTGCCAGAGTCTTCCCGGATCCCGTCTGGGCTATGCCCACCATGTCCCTCCCGCTCAGGGCCAAGGGGAATCCCTGCGCCTGGATGGGAGTGGGCTCCTTGAAGTTCTGGTGCAACAGCACATCCATTACATACTCTAAAAACAAAGGCAACACAACAGCTTCTGTCAGTACCAGGACCAGCTTGGTGAATATGCGTGAGTGTTGCAGGTGTGGATATGCTACTCAACGAGGAAACTGGGCCTGATGGAAGTGCATGACTGGTTTTGGGCAGCCAGATCCTCTGACTGTGATCTCTTTCTTACGCCTGAATTCCTCCAAGTCATACTGAAAATTAAAACCAGAACCAATTAAAAAAAAAAAAAAACAGAGGCAGGGTATGCTGAAATTGAATATGATTCATACAGAATTTCGCTACACATTTCATATCAGAGTTGGTTAACACCTGAGTCATTCGCTGGACCTCCTGGTTTTCGTTGTAGAAGTTCTTTTCGAACTTGGGTAGCTCATCCAGGTTCCATTTCTTCTTCCTGAGCCTCTCTCCAGGATTGCCAAACTTTGGAGGTGGTGGGCTCCTGCGACTACTGGACCCAAAGCGTGGCCTGGTGGACAGAACGGCACATGTAGGCTACAACTGAACTCATTGTAACTTTGAAGCCGCTCTCCATATTTACCATAAATGTAGGCCTATGCTTCATGTTTTATAAACAATCGAACCCCGCACTTGTTCGAAAACATTTGAGCCACTGCCAATAATGAACAAAACAAATAACACTAGGCTACAGTTGACAGTTGCATTTAAGATGTTATCCGTTTTACGCATTTAATCTGCTTCGACCATTTGCGTGTAGGCATAGTGACTTGGAAATGTTTAATATTTGCCTAACTTTGACAACAGTTTTTCTTACCCTCTGTCTCGTCCACGGTCCCGGTGTTACCAGATATACCGTTTCTGAGATTCTGAGTTTCTATGGGTGGAGTCGGGTGGAGTTTAGCGTGAATATTTATAAACGGAGGTTGTCGTTCGCGCGCGCCTAGAGACCCAGTCATGGAGCGTGAATCAAAGGAAACTATGTTGGCAGAGAGAAGTTAGAAGTTAGAAGACAACAGCATGCTTTAATCTGTTTTTGAATGTTGGTATGGGGTTGTGTGCTAAAACATGACCGTTTCGACGACCACTGGTGGTATATAGATTAGCCAATGCAATTTCGTGTATGTTGTGTTCTTGTGTATCCAGTCTACAGCCTATCAAATTGTCATTTACGTTCGCTTGTTTTATGTAACGTAAAATGGCAGTGGGACATCGTGGGCTACCTATCGCTGTTGTCTTTAAAGTGTCAGTAGGCTTCACCATCTGTTTTGTGTGATGTTCCAAGTGAGTTTCAAGCCTTGGTATGCATTCTGGCCTACACAAACATGCTAGCCTAGTTAAAAAGAAAGAAAGACTTGTGCTGTACAATAGGCTGTATGGTACAATAACTTCAGTAATAAAACTTGTTTTGTACAATCATGTTGTTATTGTTAGGGGAGCAGTATTCTTGAATATTCCCCTATTTTTGAATTTCCCCTTGGAGATCAATAAAATAGGCTATCTATCTATCTATCCATCTGTCTATCTATCTATGACCATGCACTCATATTGGTTATGTTAAGTAAAGTTAGGCCTTACTGCCTGCTGTGATGAAAACATGTTTACCAGCAGTCACCAAGACACCACTCCACTCTTTCAAGCGATAAATGAATTTCTCCATGGGCGTTATTTCTCCAAATCCTTGTCTGTTCTTGTGTGTTTATTGCCAGACAGGCTGTAGTATGCTATGAATTTACATGTTTGACCTTACCAGACCAAGAACTGCTGTTCCACTATTCCCTATGAATGGCTAACTTGGCTAGACTCTGTCTTACAATGTAACATTAGAATTGTTAGTTGGGCACTGAAAAGTATAAACATCTGATAGACAGGGCACCCTATTTTTGAAAGCTGATTACCCAGACAGATTTTTTAAATATATCATTATCCTTGCACACATGACTAGGCTTTGGTATGATTAAATAGTTTTTTAAGCATATAACTTTTCATTAACGTTTATTGAGTTAATAGGCCTACTGATGTTAAGCCCATGTGTCTTGAAGATACAATGTGATAATGTGCTATCTTATTTTCCCAAGTCTGCACACAAACACAATATGGGCAAGGAACACGAATGGAAACATGATAACAGGCTTGTTTATTAGACTTGTGTTGGTCTAGTCACTCTAGTGGGTCAATCTGATGCCAAGTCACTGTCACCACAGAAGCACACAGGCTGGGCTACAATCAAAACGATTTAAAAAAAAAAAAAAAAAAAGTAGCCTAGGCTAGGACTACCATCACAGCATAGCCTACCGAGGTGTAGGCCAATATTCTACATAGTCAAGCGACGTCAGATAGCCTAGCCTACTACCCACTGATTTTGTCTGACATGACGATTTGCTTGAGTGGCTGCAACACAATCAAAAGCATAATTTCCTCGACCACGAAATGGTCATGTTTCCTTCTTAACCCATGGCAACATCCAAAAACGTGTTATAGTCTTTTAACGTCTCTGCCAACATTTTCAGTTTCCTTTGATTCACGCTTCAGTATTCCGTGTTTAGGGGCGTGCATGTGCCACAATCTCCGTTCATAAATATTCACGCTAACTCCACCCATGAAAACTCAGAATCTCAGAAACTGTATATCTGGTAACACCGGTCCCTGTCCCCATATGAGCCTCCCCGCATACTTAGAGTAAATCCTGTCAGTGGTTACATAAGAAATATTAAACTTCAGTTAACTGCAGTAGGCAAATGGAGGGGAAGGTGCGATTTGTATGCATTTCTGACAGTGCGCTCTGCTAAAACTTGCAAGCAAAAGAACAAGGCTTTCGTGCGCGTGTAACTTTTGCTACTGTCAGTCTGTTCCATATTCCCCTAACTCTGATTGTCTACCTGTGTCATTAAATATTCCTCGTTTTACCTTTTATCGTGCAATAACTTTAGACAGCAAGCAGGCTGCAGAATATTTTTGTTGAGTTCGAAGATCCACTCCCAATACGTCATGTGAAAATGGAGGAACCTGTACTTGCCATACCCCTTTACAGTTGTACATTTTACGTAGAATGTAGTCTGCTGTCAAGTAAACACCGCAGGATGGAGGCTATGTGTTGCGGAATTTGCGTAGGATATAGCCTACCACGGGCGTGATAATAAATGATCAAAATTTGACCAGCGCAACCGGCCCAGAAATACCAGTTTATGTAGTTGTGTCATATCCGTGTAGACGAATGTGAATGATCTAGATGTGTCGGGAAAGATCAGAAATCATTTTACAAACGTTTTCAGCCATGTACCATGCGTGTAAAGTTGAGTAACCAATCAAAACGCTGGCGTTGTATCACATGTACAACATGACGAGGACGTTAAAGATACCGTAACAAGGAAGTGGCATTAAGAAGGCAATGGATAGTTTTATTTTAGCTAGTAGTAGCTATTTTAGTAAACACTAAGCGGTGCCGTAAAATAATATGAGACAGCTTGGATATTATCGACGAGGAAATGCCACTTTTCTTACAGAATCGGCAAATTGATCGCGTGAGCTCAACATCTGAGTTATTTAGGAAGCATTCACACTTGCAGGTAACTGTTAACGTTAACGTTTCAGTTATTAGCTCGCTGACATTTGTGAAGCTAGCTGGGGAAGTGGAATTATTTGATAGATAATGGTTCAGTGAGATTATTTTGCCAGAGTTATGTTGATCCTTTCAAAGGCTGTGTTTGTCAATCTTTTCGGGATGCATAACTGCTAAATTACTGTCGCGATTGTACCTCAAATATGTGCTGTAATCCCGCAGGAAAACGCTCGTGTGTTCCGTAGCAAGACACCGACTACTGTCGACGCGAAGTGCCTGTTATATGTACAGCAACGAGAATTTGCAGCCACAAATCCCTTAGACAGTGAGTTTCATAACCATGTTCCAAAAACGTTTGCAGTGGAATTGAATCCAATTCATCCGCAGATGGAATCAAACTGTGCTTGTGTATCCACAGAATCTGTCACCATCATTGGTTCTGCAGATGCAACCACCTGTCACCTAGTAGTTTTGCGACACACGGGTAAAAATAAATAAATAAACAAAAGTAATATCATCTAGCTAAGGATAACACGGTGGAATGTGTATTTCTAATCAGTGTGTGTTTGCATTAAGGGAGTGGCGCAACATGTCTGGCTCACTGCGATGGCTCCAGGACGTGGTCCGAGGTGCCCCTCATAGTGAAGGCTGTCGCCTCCTTAACCGGTGAAATGAAGGATGGCAGGTAACTTGTGCTACCCTGGCTATCATGTGAATAATCTCATTTAAATGGAAGATGTTAGCTTTTACGGCTATAGTAATTTCGAGTACACCAAGCTATATATGTAATCAGGAGACTGAAAGTTAGAAGGAACCTTCTGGAATTTGTAATCTTTTCCTTTGGCAGCTGAATGCATTTCCTTGATATTGCATTGTTTTGTTTCAGATATGAACTTCACCTGGTTGGGGGATTTGACGATGAATCACAAACGTCCCACAAACTCAGCCTTAATCTTTTGGGTGCGATACACTCTCACTGTTACAGTGGCTTGATTCAAAAGCCAAGCCAGATTCACTCCTGTCACATTTGAGTGTGTGCATGTGTGTGTTTGCTAAATATGTACTTTTCATCACGTTTCAGCGGCCTTTCAGAAACAGCAGGAGGAGATCCATCTCGAGACATGTTGCATCACAGGTCAGCAGTTTTCTCGGCTCTGTACACTGTCTCTCATCTCTTGGTTCTCTCTGGTTCTTCATCGGATAATTGACCTTTCATCTCTTACAGAAATGAACGACGAGGTTGTGGAGGGGGTTCATCGGCCTGTGGTGTATGGAATAGGTATGACCCTACATTTACATTTTCAAAAGACGATTCAGAGCTCAATGTGGAGATCTAAATGGCACTAGGCGTAACTGCTTTAGCACGGTGCCTACTGAATGAGAGACAAAGAAATGCTGTTGGTATTTGTGCACCAAGTCCAAGGCTCAAACCGAGGGCCCACGTAAGCTGGCTTAGAAGACATGGAATTTAAAAGAAATGCTGTTCAGACTAGCTCTCGTAATCCTCACACAATGATGGCGATTGCTGCCAGCATACCGCACAAAGACAACCAGGAGAATTCCAGCAGAGTGTAGTGCTGAAGCATTACGGGCCACCACCCGCTGTAATTCTCTTTCCTCACAAGTACACATGGGTCATGCTTGTAAAGCGTGTAAAGGGTTGTGTTTTCCTTGTCCTGCCTTGTTGTGGTTCAGTTTTTTGCCCTGACTGCCATGCAACTCAACAGGCATTGTTTTTTTTCTCTGCAGGAGTGAATGTTAAAACGGGCGAGGTGTTCCCGGCCTCGTTTCCGACCCGAGGACCAGCCGAGGACCTGCGCTCGGCACGCACCTTCACCGGGGGACAGGTAATCACCACGCACCACAGACCAAGCAACAGGACGAGGGGCCATGTGCTGAGGGCCCTTAGATTTTGAGTCCGGGGGTGGCAGGTTCTAAGTCACTTTTTAGGGTTGGGGTTATTTTAAGTTTTGCTGGCATCATGAACGATAACTGTGAAATAGTATTGCTCTACTGTATATGTATGCCGATGTCCAAGTAAAACGATAACATCACTAATATCGTTATAGTTACAGTTATCTTTATAATTACCATTCCTGGTGTGAATCTTGGTCCCTAGTGTTACAATGCCTTAAGGCTATGTAAATGGTGGTATACTGAGGACAACCAGTAGGCTTTGATTGACATGTTGGTTTGTTATGTTCAGATGGTTGAGATCTATGACTCAAGCAAGGAACAAGTGGAAATAGGCCCATGCAAGTGGACGCCCAACAGGGACATTGCCTTCTGGTTGGCACAGGACGATGACACCATCTTACAGGTATGAGGAAGCGTTAAATGTTTCTCACTTAAACTAACCCAGTTGCCTTAGAGGTATTCATTTGCGTTTATCTACTACACCACTAAACAGGTTAGACTGCTGTTTGCACACACAAGTTGGTTTGGATTCTTCCTCCCCCACACTCATTGGGTCTGTGTGTTTGTGTCTTGGCAGTACCTGTCCACATCCCCGATGGCTGAGCCTCCACACTTTGTGCAGCACATCAAGTCCACCATCCAGTTCCTCCTGAACCACCCCACCGCAGACAGCCTCTTCCCCGGCGGGCAGCCCCAGGTCTTCAGGCGCTCGGCGCAGGGAGGGTGGGACTGCAGTCCCCCTCCTTCTCCCCAGCAGCAGCAGCAGCAGCAGCAGCAGCAGTAGCAGCGTGCCGACGACAACCCCTATGGAGGACCTGTGGAGCTCTCATTCACTCCTTAAACCCCTGGAAAATCACTGTGACCTTCCTACACACTCTCACACACACATTCTCAGACACACACTCTTTCTCACACACACGCACATGCATACATACATACATACATACATACATGCCTCAGTGGGGACTTCTGATTGGCTTGATTGTGTTTGAATGGACAAGCACGGGTCTTCTGAATGCGTGCATTTCTAATTGGACCCCTGCATGGAGAAGAGTGCCCCCATTGGACCAGAACGTGTTCACTGTCAGGACGGTGACCGTAAAATGACCATGAATCCTTTTTCCCCAAGTTCTAGTTCATTCGTAGATATGGAAATTATGGCAAGATTCATATGTTTTAAAATGGGGTTTAAAGAAGAATTCCTTCAAAAAAGTTTAAAGAAGGAATGGTAGAGGCATCTAATTTGTCACTTACGTTATACCTACTTGGGCCTTAAGACCAACCAGCATTCTTAATGGAAGTGCTTTGTGTCGACCATATTGATTCACTTAGACCATTTCTGTTATCCTGAATAGCAGGAGTGTCTGCTAATAATAAATCTCCAGACATACCGGATTCTGAATAGAGAAACCTGGGCATCGTGCACCAATAAGTTCCTTCATCAGAGGCTAATGATTAGCGATATTGTATACTTTTAACAGAGATCATTCATCTTGAGTCTTTGTGCAACATTTCATGTATTACTGCTGTATGTGATGTCCAACCCATGAAGCCAGCATGGTAAATGCTAGCTGGACTTGAGCTCAGTGCAATAACTGAATTTCAGTGTGTCGACTCAACACTGATATATGGTTGAGTTGAATTCCTATCTTCAGTGGAGGACACACAAGCAACGTAATGTAGCTGATTTGAACTACTTCATAATCTTCATCTTCATCTTAAAATGCCTATAAATTTAAGAAAAAAATCCATTTGAAAGTAAGAATATTCAGTTGAAACTGTACCTGGATCAGTTCATCTAGACATGTATAGTAAATAAACACAACTGAGATTCTGTGCTGGTTCATGTTTCCTCATTTTACACGCCTAAACAAACTCCTCCCTCTGAACTTTTATCTATTCTTGCAGATTCAAAAGTGAAATGTCTGTAAGTCGTGCAAAAATTGATTTGACAGAACTAAACAGTTACACCCGCTTTTAGTACAATGAAAAACATATTTGGACTTGCAGTGTCAAGTAGAGGTAAGTGCAACATCAGTGGTCAAGTGTTGTATTTCTTTATTTGTACCAACAGTGCATTTATTATGAAATAATATTACACTTTTTCTTCATTTGGATGCAAAGTTACTTTCTGATGTACACAGAGCCAAAGTGGGACACTTTAATGCTCAAGATAGTGGGACACTTAATGCTCAAGATAGGAAGCCCTGATACAATTTTGTTGAATTATATTATAATCACCCTGTCGATGGAATCATGTAATGCTCAGCTGTTAGCTTGATATTTTTGTATTCTAAAACATATTTAAGTTGTTAAAATCATATTGACAGTGCTGTCTTTGTACTCAAGAGGTTCAAGAGGCTTCACTGAATGCAGTGACCTGACTGTGTTGATAGGTCTAATGGTCCCAATTCTTGCATCTTACCTTGTTCTTGCTGACACAAATCGAGGAGAAGCACTTCTCGTTGTTTCTGACCAGTCGAAAATACCAGTAAAATGTCAAACTTAGCTGTGCTGATAATGCTTTTGATGATTACAACCTCTTACTGTAGGTGAACTAACACATCAGCATGCAAGTGACATGATGTCATTTCTCATACTGGGTTTCCAGCCATGGTCAATAAATAAAAGGTGGCTGGACTGGTCTTCCAGTAGGAGAATGATCCACATATATGGAATCTAGAAGATGCTATTAAAATTCTGCCTTAGGAGGTTAAGTTTTTTTTGTTTGTTTATTGTATCTTCATACTCTTTATTTCTTCACATGCCTTGTAGAACCATTTGTACTCATCTTTACCATAGGTGGTACCATATTTTCCTCCATTTTGTTCTATCTGCAATGTAGACAATACAAGTCAATAAAGTCAATAAGTAGCCTAACAGTCTGTACTTTGTACTCAACATGTGACATTTTAGGAGGGGGGGGGTAAGATTTGTATTGTAATAAATTAGAATACCTACTCAGATAATGGATAGTAAAGCTCAGAAAAACATCACTATTTTCCTCATTTTGTGGTTCAAGAGGCTTTACAGTACATGAGATGACCAGTGAGTGAAGGCAAACGGCACCTGAGTCAGGTTTAATTGCTGTGTGTCTCTTTAAGAAATTTCAGGTAAGCTGTCACACCCTCCACTGCTATCTTATGATTTGATTTACAGGAAACAGATCTTCCTGTAAGACCTTGAAAATAGAGCTGTAATATATACGTCAAGGTAAGTTTCTTTATTCAAAACCTTTTTGTTATCTTATCAAATACCATATACATTTACATCTCTCCGTGTTGCATCTTTTTTACACAAAATGAGGAGACACACTCTACCAGCCAAAGAACAACGTAAAATATGCATGTAAATGAATGATGAACTGGTAGTCTACAAACTTTATTTGTCTGACATTTCTAAGGTGTATTTCACTAGTAAACCCTCTTATATATGCATCTGACATGATGAATATGTCACAAGACTTTTGAAAATGTCTTAAAATAAGTGAATTCATAGAACTAAATTTCTCTTTCTTATACTGGCTGGGTTATCGCACATGATCAATGCATAAATGGGTGTCAAATTTGCGATCAAAATAAACTAAGGCTGTGAGCAATTAACCAAAAAATCTCGAAAGAAATCAAGACTGTAGAAAAAAGAGTGTGTAGGTATGTATCTGTGTGTGTGTGTGTGTGTACAATTTTATGTACGTGTCGTGACTCGTGTATGTGTTGGTGCGTGTGTATGTACGTGTGCCTGCCTGTCTACTGTGTGTGTGTGTGTGTGTGTGTGTGTGTGTGTGTGTGTGTGTGTGTGTGTGAGACAGTAGCATCGGGCAACCAGAGCAACCCTTCGCTTATTACAGTACCACCATCTGCAGGCCGATGGGTGTACAGTCACTAAATATACATAAATTAATTTATTTTATAACCCCCCATGGATGAAATTCCACAAAACCTGGCATACTCCCAGAGGATATCAGTATAATCATACATATGAAATTTGGTGCAGTTCATAACATTTAATCTCAAGATTCAAGATTCAAGATTCAAGAGTTTTTATTGTCATTCCAAACAACCACTTCAAGAAGTGCAGTATGGAACGAAATTGCGTTGCATAGGACCTGAAGACCTAAGGACCTAATCTGAAGATAGGGGCGATTAAAGCAATATAATATTGCATTTTCATTTTTTACTATAGGGGTGCAAATCACAAATGGTTGATGCGGGCTCTTGAGACCAACATAGCATAAACATTTAGTCATCTTCGGTGTCACGGTTCAGGTAGGTAGGTATTAAGGAAAAACTGCAATTTTTGGGTTTCGGGAGGGCTAGCGTGGCAAAATTTTTCCGTAGAAGTCCACTAGGGCTACATGCCCACCAAGTTTCATGGTTTTACGGTGTCCTGGGAACCGTTGATAAACAAACAAACAAAAGGAAGTAGATGAGGGGGAAAAAAAGAAGAATAAAAATAAACACATACTGTAGCCTAAATAACTAGAAAAGCACTCAGAGAGCACAGCTACCTCCGCCTACATTGTTCTTCCTAGGTTGTCATACATTTGAACCTAAACTATTCAGATCGCCTCCACGTGGCCTACCATGCCATTACACCACTAAGCTAAATACATAAACGCCTCTGGAATCCCGACAGAATTACGGATCAGTCCCAAAATTGTATAGTTTCTTCCTTGGGTCATGTCCAACCTTCCCTGAAAATTGACAATCCATTCATTACTTTTTGAGTTATATTGCTAACAAACAGACACACAGACAGACCCCAATGAAAACATATACCTCCTTGGTGGAGGTAAACTACTGTATGACAATCCCGATCTGACCGCTACGCTAGCTATGCTAGCGCCAGTCATAATAATTTCATGTGGTCAGCAGTGGGCCTCATCCCCAAAAGAACAGTAAGAAGACGGAAGGAGTTAGAGCATCTCAGGTGGTGATAAGTTTGTGTATGTCATGAACGTTTTAGGGGGAAAATGTTCAATATTTGAGGACTTACTCTACTGTTCCTCTCTCTCTCTCTCTCTCTCTCTCTCTCTCTCTCTTTTCTCACTTTGAATTATCTCTGCAGGGTTATAAAGGAGACTTAATTGCCTTTAGGTTTCCAATGGATTTTTGAGTTCCAGAGACAGTGCGCAGTCTCATGATGGCGACTGGTGGCTCTTCTGCAAAGGGTGTGTATCTTCTGTAAAACAAATGGTTTGGAAACAATATGTTGAAAATGTGCAATTGTTTTATGAAGGTTTTATGCTACAAATAATATATGCATTAATTGCTATACATTTATTTTCTATAAAATATTTCTTACTAGATGAGCGGAGGGCCGTGCTTTTGGGGAAGATAGGAGCTGGGAAGAGCTCCTTCGCCAACAGACTCCTAGAAAGTGAGGCTTTCAAGAAAGCAGAAACAGGACTCTGTGTGCGAAGACAGGGAGAACATGCTGGAAGGAAACTGACTGTGGTAGACACACCTGGATGGGACAGGGTGTCAGTGCAACGCACACCTGAACAGATTAAGCAAGAGATCATACGAAGTACCACCCTTTGTCTACCTGGACCTCATGTCCTGCTCCTGGTTCTTCCCATATCCATGGATGGAGGCCCTCCCTCAGCAAACGAGATTAAATCAGCTTCTCATCATGTAGAGTTACTGTCACCTAGGGCCTGGAGACACACCATACTGCTGTTTGTATGTATGGATGAGATGGATGAGTCCATTATTGAACAGCGGGTGAATCATGTCAGGAAACTCATTGACAAATGTCAAGGGAGGTTCTTTATCCTGCAGAGAGACTCACAGGTGACTAAGCTACTGCAGAAGATAGAGGACATGGTGGAGGACAACTGTGGAGACTTCCTGATACCTCAAGTCTACTATGAAGCGTTTGAGAGGAGAATGCCGAGTGAGATTACAAAGCTAACGGAGATGTATGAGACGAGAGAGGAGGAGCTCAACCAGAGGTACAGGAGAAAACTAGAGGAGAAGGAATTGGAATTCAGAGAAAAACTTGCAAGGCTGCAGCAAGAGGAAAAGACAGGGGCGATGAAGAAGAGTGGAAGCTATCAATTACTTCCTCCAAACTGTAAGTGTAATGTTTTTTCTACAGACAGTCAGAGCCATATTGACTGACTCCGGTATCATAGGAACGTGTATTTGACATTGTGTGGTGTTTGAGAATATCATACCTTTGATCTGTTTTCAGAATAGTCTCAAGTACAAAAATATCAAAATACTAGATTCGGGGTTCTGCCATCGAAGGCTTAGGATATCAATACCAGATAATTGTTCTAGTTTTTTGGAAGTTTAGGACATGCACAGGCCCACCAAAAACAATATACCTGTCAGCAGTCATAGTGAGCATATTTAAATGGAAACGATGCTGCTTTCTCTATGATTTTAGACAGTTTGAATGTGCTTGACTGATCAGAAAAATACACAAAAATAATGTTTCAACCTTCTCTTTTCCTGACAGTGTCTGAGATTACCACTGACAGAGCTGCAGTCCAGCATCAGGATTCTGAGAAAGAGACAGTGAGCCAAAATAAACCAGAAGACTTCATCACCCTTCTTCGATATCACATTAAGCCATTTTGGGTCATAGTGATGGCCGTCATCGGAGCTCTTGTAGGGTCAGTTGTGGGTGCCACTGATGGAGTAAAAGGAGCATGTGTTGGTATGGTCATTGGAAGTGTGATTGGTGTCTTGCTCGCCATATTATATATAAGAGCAACTAGGTTGGTAAAGACAGATAGTCCAGGAAGTAAGGCAACTTTCGCTCTTGGAGACCAAAGTCCTGAGACGTTTTGCTCACCCATATCCTTAAAAACAAGTGAAAAACATAAAAAGCTGTAGGACTAACAGCTAATCGACTTGGCATTTTCAAATCAAACCAAACCTTACAATATTACAAAGTACAATAGGTATAAAAGGCGTCGTTGCCTAACTTCAGTGACTAGGCATTACTGCAAAAATGCAGATTCCATATTTAGGCTATCACAAAAATGTCCACAAAAACAGCCATTCGATCTTCATACAAGCAGTGGAAAGAAAATCCACATTTTTATAGCCTATAAATATGGACAGTCAAATATGGCCGTCACTAAACATTGCTGTCACTACTGAACATTTGTCATGACTGAAACACGTGATATTCTGAAAAAATATTTTTTATTATTTGTTTAATCAGATAAAGATGAAACCGTTTTTCTATCAAATGTTGTTGCGTTTCGGTAGGGACACATTTTTGGAGAGAGAACACGGTAGTGTCCAATCAGTAGAATAATGTTCCTTAGATGTTCTATGTTTAACTACAAAGCTTTCTCAATAAGTTTTGAAGTGTGAAATGACACGTAGGCTACTGAATGTAGGCTACAGTATATGCATGTGTGTGTGTGTGTGTGTGTGTGTGTGTGTGTGTGTGTGTGTGTGTGTGTGTGTGTGTGAGAGTGTGTTTATGTATATATACACACACACACACACACACACACACACACACACACACACACACACACACATATACACTGTACACTCATACGCACACACACACACACACACACACACACACAACACATACATTGTACATCCATGAGGCTGCAACAAATTAGGATTTTTTTTGACAACCAAAGACTGTGAGAAAAATAAATGTCACAACAACCCCTACAAAGTGACGTAACCCAAAAGGGAAATGCCACTAAACCCTAAAACACACTATACAAGTTGGCAAACAAATCGCAATTTTTAAAATATTTATTTCTGGGCTTTTCTATCCTTTATCGATTGGACAGTTGAAAGTAGACAGGAAGTGACTGGGAGGGAGATGGGGATTGGGATCAGGAACTTGACCCTAGGTCTTCTTGGGCACTGGACCTGTACGTGATATGCTTGCTCCATAGCTCCTCTCACAAACAGTAATATTTAAACAATGGAGCGCAAGACAAAGCATAAAAGCTAAAGGTCAGTTAGCTAGTACAGAATTTATCTAATAATTGAATAAATCACAAAAGTGCTCCTGCCCACATGAAACACACTCAAAAGAAGGCAGCTACACTCTTGAATGTATTAGCAGATGTTTTTTGTTTTTGCAAAGTGCCACAAAGCCAACAGCAAAGTTGGTGAAAACCAGCACAAAGAGCATTGATATGTTCTTAACTGCAATGTGTACAGTTACTGTAAGGATATGCGATTATTGAATTTAATGCATTACAAAATCGCTTTGCATTATCTTCTGACAAACCATGGTAGTCTGTCTAATGCCTAAGTCATCCGCTTGTAGAATGGTCCACCAAAGCAGTTGCCCCCTGCCTCAGCTTATTGTGTCCTCTAAACACATCTTTATGATTACAGGACAGTCTGACTCTGATTCGTTAGGCTATTGGGCACTGCGGTTTATGCACAGGTGCTGTTAATTTCTGCATTTTTTATTATTATACAACACTGTCCAGTGGTTTATACACCATGTGGGTAATACACAGGAAATTACTGTACTGTCTCCTGTTGTACTGTGCCTTGGTTGTTCTTCATTTTTTTTTGTGTGGGGTGGGTTGAACATGAGCCTGGTGTCCAAACTGAGCAGGCTGAAGCAGCATAGGCCTAGTTACTAGGATGCGTGCAAATGGAACAAACCTACAGGAGATTTTATCTGCCCCAAATGTAGCTACTTATATGGAATATTTTATTTTCAAGTTCATTATTTTACTTTAAACTTGCACACTGTTCTTACAGCACTTAATATTTCGCCTTTGAAGACTGTTTTTAGTTATTTTAGAGAAAATGTTTTAATGTAAATATTGTATTTCGTATTTTGTATTTGTGCTTCTTTTTATCTTTTCATGTCGTGTTGTTCTTTTTGCTTTTTTGCCTCTGTGTAATGTGCTACTGTAAACTAGATAAACACAACTGAGATTCTATTTTGGTCCATGTCTCTCTTCTTACCTCTCCAAACAATCTCCTCTGTACCAACTCCCATTCATGCACTGCTGGTTCAAAGCCAGTTGTCTGGCACTATGTAACTAGTTTAACCCTTTTTATTGGGCTATGTTTCAGCAGAGATAAAACAAAATCTGTGGTCACATGTACTTTATAGGTGAACAGAACAAGACACACCTGGACCTAATGTACAAATGACATTGTAATGTAAATTATTTTTCTTCATTCGGATGTGACGATCATTTATGTAGCCTAAGAGGTAGGACTAACATTTCTGTTCCGCTAACACAGTTAAACAACACACTGTTGTGCTCTTATTTTGTCACTGAAAAGATGTATCCTTTGCACGTGAATCTACCAGTGAAGGTGGTACCAGCTATATTACAATGGATGTTTAATGACACTGCTAGAAAACCAATGGCTATCACCATCTTAGTTCAACACACATCCTGGTCATGTGGCATTCAGTTTAGCTGCATGCTGTGGGGAATTTTAAGTGTAATTGCATACCTGTTTGCATCGAGCACCCATGAAATAGGTATTCCCCTGTACCCTGCCACTGTAGTCCTGTGCAGCTGAAATTTATTTTGTTTGTTTTATATATTTACCTATTTGTACTACTGACTGATGTAAGCCAAAAGGAAAGTCATTATGAAGATGAGAACAAAAAATCCAACATCTTAAAAGCCTTAGGTTAACATTTTGCTATATTTTATTCTTGTTTTAGGATGTGATGCATTTAATTTAATATATGTACTGTGACTTATTTAATCTACTCATAATGGCAAGTAAAGAACTTTTAGATGAATTGATTACCGGAAGAGAAGAGTTACGTGTGGAAAAGGGTCATACTGTAAGAAAACTGATTCCATCAGTCTATCTAGTCTTCCAGACAGTTTTCAGATATGTGAGGACATACAGTCTGAAAAAATATCTTGGTTGTGGTGTTGTGTTTGGTACATCAGATCTTGTGATAATCCCACACACTCATGTTTATCAATGAGTAACTCATACCTGTAATGTACTTTGAGCTCATCAAAAGATATTTTTGGAAAGTGAAGATTTCATTTGTCTTATAGTTATACAGTATCAAAATGTGATACCCAGTAAGACGTATGTGCTACAATGTGTTATATTTTCTGTAACAACTTTCATGATCATGTCATGTCAAAATGTGGGTATTCAAAAGTCCAATAATGCAAAATTAAAGTATACTGAAGATTGTGTTTATTCCTCCCAGAGCCACGATTCATGAAGTATGCTCGTACAGTACAAAATGTCACTTTGCTTTTATACCTGGTGAAACTACTGTAACTGTGGTTATTCAAAATAGCAGACAGGTGCACATCTTCCTTCCAAACTAGGTGAAGGCTAGTTTTTACTTAGGTCTACATTTCTGAGAGGTGCCTATGCGTCTCACATGTTCTGGACCCATGAAGTCTGACTAGTGAATAACCAGCTGTCTCAGTCATCAATACTTACAGTAGGTCAGACTCACAGTGCCCAGCATGTACAAATATGGGAAATATACTGCATAATTCCCCCCTTTGAGTACATCTGTACTCACATAACTGCAAAACCTTTATTCTTACTTTACCTTCAGCTGTCGATCAATAATAATGCAGTCGTTGAGCACAAATGGGTCCATATTTATAATTAACCAAAATTAGGTCTATTTTATCACAGACAATTCAACTATCAATTTGCTAATAACTAGTGGTTCAACATCAATTAATACCACTAAGACCCACTTACAACATTTATATGGACATTTCAGTCCAAGTACACCCTTATTCTAACCCCACTCTAAAATCAAATCAAAGAGTGTAATCGTTACCAATTGGAGTGACAAATTTCAATTCCTTTTGATTGAAGCGAAAACTTTAACGGAAAACCTCAATTTTTGTTGTTGGTCTTATTCTGAGGAGAAAACCGTCAAAGGAAAAACTCTTCCATTACCCTGCCATAGCAGCGGCACTTGTCTACACAAGCAAGAGGAGAAACTTCTACTACACATATGCTTTTCCCATTCCCATAATATCACAACACATAAGCAAGTGATTCACATCAGATTTTTATGGGCTATTTGCAATGAAGCTAACGAAGTCTGACTCGTGACTATGAATAACCAGTTGTCTCAGTAATCAATAATTGCAGTAGGTCACAGTGCCCAGCACTCATGTACATTTTGTTCTATGGGAAATATACTACAATCAGATTCTTTCAGATACAATTACAGTATGTATTTGGTTTCCAAATTTGGAATGTGGCCATAATTCAACTTTTGCAAAGATTTTACAAGCAGCAAATGCATACCTACTTACTTACTTACTATAATGATGCCACATCACTGTTTGTAGGTTCCAGATGGATTTTTGAGTTCTTTGGACATACCATCTCCATCCTCTGACCATGCAGAGTCGGGGCGCTACTGCACAGGGTGTGTACAGAGGACATATAATAAAGCAAATGGTTGTAATAGTTTAAAAGTCTCATGCTGACAAACAATATGTGAATTCATTTCTATGAATTTATTTACAAGATGACCGAAGGGTGTTGCTGTTGGGGAAGGCTGGAGCTGGGAAAACCTCCTTGGCCAACAGACTCCCAGGCCGTGAGGTTTTCAAGGCAGGACGCTGTGTGCGGAGACAGGGAGAATATGCTGGAAGGAAACTGACTGTGGTGGACACACCTGGATGGGACGGGGCATCTGTGCAACGCACACCTGAATGGACCCAGCAGGAGATCCTACGAAGCACCTCACTTTGTCTACCTGGACCTCATGCCCTGCTCCTGGTTCTTCCCATATCTATGGATGGAGGCCCTCCCTCAGCAAACGAGATGAAATCAGCCTCCCATCATGTAGAGTTGCTGTCAACCAGGGCCTGGAGACACACCATGGTGCTGTTTGTATGTATGGGTGAGATGGACGAGTCCGTCATTGAACAGCATGTGCAGAGTGCCAAGGAGCTCATTAACAAATGTGAAGAAAGGTACTTCATCCTCCATAGAGACTCACAGGTGACTGTACTACTGCAGAAGATAGAGGACATGGTGGAAGACAACTATGGAGATTTCCTGATACCTCAGATTTCCAGGAAGCTCGAGGAGATGGAACTTGAGTTCATACAAAAGCGTGGGAGACCGGAGCAGGAAGATGACAATGCAACAGAGGCGACAATGAACAGGAGACAAAGCTATGAGCTCTTTCCTCCAAACAGTGAGTGTGATGTCTTTTCTGTCATTAGTGAATAGTGACTTTTAGTGGAGATCTTGAAGTCCTATCTCATCTGTACATTTTAGATTTGGGCATTGTGAAGGCTTCCATATCAAACCTGGTGTGAATTTGATATGGAAGCCTTTGCTGAGTTGACTGATTTGGCATTTGTTGTAGATCAGTTAAAAGAATGGGTCGTTTCAGTGTACCAGTAATTAAATATATCATGCACATTTGGCCATTAATAAATACTATATGTTTGAAAACTTATGTAATGGTGAATTGTGCAACTGTTTTAAATCTCGTCTCTTTCTTGCAGTGGACGAAGCCAGCACAGCCAGAGCTGCAGACCAGCACCAGGATTCTGAGAAAATCATAGTCGATTTGCAGACAGTGAGGCGTGGTTACCATGACGACATCCTGACGATTCTCAGAAACCACATGAAGCCATCTGGGGTCATACTGATGGCCGTCACCGGAGCTCTTATAGGGTCACTTGTGGGGGCAACTGATGGAGTATGGGGGTCTTGTGTTGGTATGATCTTTGGAAGTCTGATTGGTGCCTTGCTGGCCATAGTTTACGTCAGATCAACCAGGGGGATGAGAGGCAGTGGAGGAGCAGCTTTAGCCATTGAAGATCCAGGTCGTGAGAGGACTGGTTCACATCATTCCTCTAAAACTGGTGAAAAACCTAAAAAGCAGTAGCCGGATAGCCACACTCAGAAGCCTTGGTGAAAAGGGAGCGACCGCATTTGATAGAAAACAGTGATTCCCACAGTGATGAAACTGCACTATTTAACACATCAGGAGCCACCAGCAATACCTTCATGGACCACCAGGCATATAATGCCTACTTTCTCTTAAAAAAAACATGAACAAATAACATAAAAAACAAAAGTGTATACTGTCGTAACGCTAAACGACAGGCAGCGATTCCCAGGACACTGAAACACTGGGGCACATGAAACTTGGTGAGCATGTAGCCCCACTAGACTTTTATAGACCATTTTCATTTGGCTCCTGGGGGCCACTCCACCAAGTCTCAATTGTTTTCAATTACCCTGACATCCTCCGGGGGTATGCCAAGTTTTGTAGAATGTCATCCATGGGAGGGCATAAAATAAACTAGAAAACGTAATTTCGAGGAAATTACCAGTGCATGCAAAAGCAAGACATAAGATAAAATGTGAAACAAACTTAAATTTACAAACAGTTGTGGACAGAGGAAGGTGAGGGAAGGGGGGGGGGGGGGGGGGGCAGTGTGTTGTATGTATGTGGCTTAGGGGCAAACCGTTGTGTTTCGGTTAATGTTCTAATGTCTGAATTGAAGTTGGTCAATAAAGCTTGACGGCTGGATCAGGATCGGCGATTGAATGATGCTGGAAGGAAACTGATGCTGGAAGGAATTTATTGTTGGTACAATAAGTGAATAACAGACACAGTCTAAGTCTCGCTCAGTAAAACTGACAGAGTCCTCGTAGTGTGAATTGCCATCAAGCGTGGCACATAGTATCTTGCGCGTGATGCTATGCGGTTGGCTTCTCGATCCGTCTCAGCGAGAAATACAATAAGGAAACATTATTATACTCCTAACATGAATCAAATGTAAACGTGGCACAAACTAAACGTGGCACAAACATGTGGAAAAACCCAGCTCTGACCCAGATACAATGGCTCCGACCCTCGGCCCATGCTATCACCCATATCTGGATGTTCTAAGCTACAAGGCCTTCTCTGACCTAAACATGGCCAACTGTGCAGCTAATATCAGAGCTTAAAGGATCCCATTCTATGGTGAACACATCAGAATACAGTCAGAATACCCCAGAATTCAACAAAAGTCCAACCAACCAGCTGATTCTCAGTAGTAACTCTTCAGCCAGGCAGAGCAGCTAATTGGTGAGATCACCTGTGTTTAAGTGCACAGATAGAACCAATACGTGATTGGACTTTTACTCTCTGAAGCTTGACTTTTCCACCTCTGAGTGTGAGTGCGTGTGAGTGTGCGTGCGTGCGTGCGTGCGTGTGTGTGTGTGTGAGTGGATGTAAAGCCTACCTTACACTGATAAGATTTGGGAAAGATTCTTCAAAGATTGTAGTCTTTTCACTAATGCCCCTCATTCAAACTTTACTCAAAAGACTACAGTCTTTCAAGAATCTTTCCCAAATCTTGCCAGTGTAAGGTAGGCTTAAGGAGCATGGCTTTCTATGATGCAGTGAAATGGGAGAGTTAGGTTAAGGAATGTTATGGAGTGCATGGAGAAGTGTGGTATATATGAAGTGATGAAGTGCTGCAGTGAGAGGTGTGTGTGTGTGTGTGTGTGAGTGAATGGGTAGACAGAGAGAGCTGATAATGCAGGTTCAATTTAACTGGCTGTCAATTAAACTTGATAGGGCCTTTGAGCAGCTGGCTCTTGACACAGGTGCAAATCAGCTTAATCAGCAGTGCAGTGCGATAGACCTCTGAAGTTCGCCTACAAAAAAGCTTCCCATATATGGGCAGTTGGCTTCAATTAACTCCTGGATCTCCTTATATGGGCAACAGGGCAGCTTCAGAGGTCTATGAAAAGTCAATGGGGAAAAATATTTTGCTAATATTTCAAAAAGTATCAAGTTTACAGAACTGAAATATACATAGACTTAGTCTTATTTTCAAGACCTACGTAACAAAGTTTGAACCAAGTTTCTAAGTTAAACGGTTGAAGCTAATTAGGACCTGGTTAGGAGAATAATAATAACTAGAAATGCAATTCCAAGGAATTACCAGTGCATGAAAATGCAAAAATAGATAGATAATGTAGATATGGCTACTAAGGTGTAGCTAGGGTAAACATGGTGGTTGCATAGTTTACAGAGAGTTGATAGTGTGAAGGTAGACAGTTTAAAGATGAAACATTCCAGTTCTAACTTAATTAATGATTTCTATTCACGTTAAAATGTTGATTAGCTAACTTAGCTAATGATTTCTAGCAGTTACGCTAAAAATGCTAATTATGCTAGCAATGCTAACTTTACTAACAATGCTAACCAGGTTGATAAGCTAACTTAACCGATGATTTCTAGCAGTAATGCTAAAAATGCTAACCATGCTAAATATGCTAACAATGCTAACCAGGTTGATAAGCTAACTTAGTTGATGATTTTTTGCAGTTATGCTAAAAATGCTAACTATGCTAAATAACTAACTTGCTAGTGAGGACTTTTATTTTGAAACATTTGTTGCTAGGGTATCCATGGTGGCCACTATCAGGAAACAAGAAGTTACTGCAGTATAATCATGTTGGTTGCTATGGAAACGGTCATAAACACTTCATTTTAATGGTTGCTATGTTGGTTGCTAGGTACATGGAGGTTTCATGTAGTTGACTGGAGGCATAGTGGATGATAACTGACAGTTGGAATGGTTGAACAGTTCAATAGTTGAGTAGTTTCAATGGTTAAATGATTTAATGGTGTATTATTGCAGTGAGGACTCTTATTTTGAAACAGTTGTGGACAGAGGAAACAATTGACAATTCACTGATCTACATAAAGAATGATGGAGCGGCAACAATGGGATAGTCTAGCTCTTCTATCTTTCTTTATGTAGATCATTGAGGGTCGAGGCCCGAGGAGCGAGTGAGGACATATAAACGCTGCTTGAGAGGCACCCACAGTAAATACTTGTATGTAGATAGTCTAATTAATGTTGATAGACAGAATGTTTAATGGATGTTGATAGGCAGATTGTTTAATAGATATTGATTGACAGTTTAATGGGTGGATGAGTGAATGGTCTGAAGAAGATGAATGGATAGAAGGTTGGATGGAATGTGCCTTATATTCTTGTTAAGAGAGACACTGATACAGCTCTCTGAGAGTAGTTGATACAGGTGTAATCAATTTAACTGGCTAGTCTTAAGAGAACCAGAGTGTGCTTAAAGCCTGAGACAGAGTAAATCATTTAAAAGTTGAATGTAGATAGTCTAATTAATGTTGATAGACAGAGAGTTTAATGGATGTTGATAGGCAGATTGTTTAATAGATGTTGATAGACAGTTTAATGGGTGGATGAGTGAATGGTCTGAAGAAGATGAATGGATAGAAAGTTGGATGGAATGTGCCTTATATTCTTGTAGACTGGAGAGACACAGCTCTCTACTGAGAGTAGTGGATACAGATACAGGTGTAATCAATTTAACTGGCTAGTCTTAAGAGAGCCAGTGTATGTAGCCTGAGAGAGAGAGAGAGCTGCTGCACCTGGACTGGCCACCTGGCGTAACATTCTAATTGCTGCCGTGATGTCATAATGAGCAATGTTAAGTCTATGGGGAAATGTTTAATAATTTTTAATTTACAGTTTAAAAAGTATAAAAGTTACAAAGTTGAAAAATATATTGCACAGGTCTCCTTAGTAAGACCTACGTAGCAAAGTTTGAATCAAGTTTCTACGTTAAACGGTTCAAGCTGAATTGCGAGCGTTAGAAGAAAAAGAATAATAACTAGAAATGCAATTCCAAGGAATTACCAGTGCATGAAAATGCAAAAATAGATAGATAATGTAGATATGGTTACTAAGGTGTAGCTAGGGTAAACATGGTGGTTGCATAGTTTACAGAGAGTTGATAGTGTGAAGGTAGACAGTTTAAAGATGAAACATTCCAGTTCTAACTTAACTAATGATTTCTATTCATGTTAAAATGTTGATTAGCTAACTTAGCTAATGATTTCTAGCAGTTACGCTAAAAATGCTTATTATGCTAGCAATGTTAACTTTACTAACAATGCTAACCAGGTTGATTAGCTAACTTAACCGATGATTTCTAGCAGTTATGCTAAAAATGCTAACTATGTTAACAATGCTAACTATGCTAACTAGCTAACTTGCTAGTGATGACTTTTATTTTGAAACATTTGTTGCTAGGGTATCCATGGTGGCCACTATCAGGAAACAAGAAGTTACTGCAGTATAATCATGTTGGTTGCTATGGAAACGGTCATAAACGCTTAATTTTAATGGTTGCTATGTTGGTTGCTAGGTACATGGAGGTTTCATGTAGTTGACTGGAGGCATAGTGGATGATAACTGACAGTTGGAATGGTTGAACAGTTCAATAGTTGAGTAGTTTCAATGGTTAAATGATTTAATAGTGTATTATTGCAGTGAGGACCTTTATTTTGAAACAGTTGTGGACAGAGGAAGTAGTGAAACAGGATCTGTAGTCTTAATGAGATTGTATGCTTAAAGCCTGAGACAGAAGGTGCCTCTCATAGCGTTTACGCGTCCTCTCTCGCTCCTCACTGATCTACATAAAGAATGATGGAGCGGCAACAATGGGATAGTCTAGCCCTTCTTCTATCTTTCTTTATGTAGATCATTGAGGATCGAGGAGCGAGGGAGGACATATAAACGCTGCTTGAGAGGGACCCACAGTAAATACTTTAAAAGTTGTATGTAGATAGTCTAATTAATGTTGATAGATAGAATGTTTAATGGATGTTGATAGGCAGATTGTTTTATATTGATTGACAGTTTAATGGGTGGATGAGTGAATGGTCTGAAGAAGATGAATGGATAGAAGGTTGGATGGAATGTGCCTTATATTCTTGTTAAGAGAGACACTGATACAGCTCTCTGAGAGTAGTTGACACAGGTGTAATCAATTTAACTGGCTAGTCTTAAGAGAGCCAGAGTACTCTTAAAGCCTGAGACAGAGTAAATAATTTAAAAGTTGAATGTAGATAGTCTAATTAATGTTGATAGACAGAGAGTTTAATGGATGTTGATAGACAGATTGTTTAATAGATGTTGATAGACAGTTTAATGGGTGGATGAGTGAATGGTCTGAAGAAGATGAATGGATAGAATGTTGGATGGAATGTGCCTTATATTCTTGTAGAATGGAGAGACACAGCTCTCTACTGAGAGTAGTGGATACAGATACAGGTGTAATCAATTTAACTGGCTAGTCTTAAGAGAGCCAGCCTGAGACAGAGTAGATTGTTTAAAAGTTCAATGTAGAGCGTCTAATTGATGTTGTTGATAGGCAGACTGTTTAGAATGGGTGGATGAGTGAATGGTTTGAAGAAGATGAATGGATATAAAGTTGGATGGAATTAGGAGGACTTATTTTGATACTGTTGTGCACAGAGGATACAGGGGAACAGAATATGTAGTCTTCAGAGAGGAGCCTGAGAGAAACTGACAGTTGGTGCCCAGGTGGCTGACCAGCTGGGGTAACATTCTAATTGCTGCCGTGATGTCATAATGAGCAATGTTAAGTCTATGGGGGAAATGGTGATAGTTTTTAACTAATAGTTTAAAAAGTATAAAAGTTACAAAGTTGAAAAATACAAAGCACATATGGCATAAGCAAGACCTACGCAACAAAGTTTGAATCAAGTTTCTACGTTAAACGGTTGAAGCTGAATTGCGAGCGTTAGAAGAAGAAGTTTAACTAGAAATGCAATTCCAAGGAATTACCAGTGCATGAAAATGCAAAAATAGATAGATAATGTAGATATGGTTACTAAGGTGTAGCTAGGGTAAACATGGTAGTTGCATTGTTTACTGTACAGAGAGTTGATAGTGTGAAGGTAGACAGTTTAAAGCTGAAACATTCCAGTTCTAATTTAACTAATGATTTCTATTCATGTTAAAATGTTAACTATGGTAACAATGATAACCAGGTTGATTGGTTAACTTAGCTACTGATTTCATGCAGTTATGGTAAAAATGTTAACTATGCTAACTATGCTCACAGTTCTAACCAGGTTGATTAGCTAACTTAGCTAATGATTTCTAACAGTTATGTTAAAAATGCTAACTATGCTAGCAATGCTAACTATGGTAACAATGTTAACTTAAACTAACATTGCTTACCAGGTTGATTAGCTAACTTAACTGATGATTTCTAGCAATAATGCTAAAAATGCTAACTATGCTAACAATGTTAAATATGCTAACAATGCTAACCAGGTTGATAAGCTAACTTAGTTGATGATTTTTTGCAGTTATGCTAAAAATGCTAACTATGCTAAACATGCTAACCAGGTTGATTAGCTAACTTAGCCAATCATTTCTAGCAGTTATGCTAAAAATGCTAACTATGCTAACCATGCTAACTAGCTAACTTGCTAGTGCGGATTTTATTTTTAAACATTTGTTGCAAGGGTATTCATTGTGGCCACTATCAGGAAACAAGAAGTTACTGCAGTGTAATCATGTTGGTTGCTATGGAAACGGTCATAAACGCTTAATTTTAATGGTTGCTATGTTGGTTGCTAGGTACATGGAGGTTTCATGTAGTTGACTGGAGGCATAGTTGATGATAACTGACAGTTGGAATGGTTGAACAGTTAAATAGTTGAGTAGTTTCAATGGTTAAATGATTTAATGGTGTATTATTGCAGTGAGGACTTTTATTTTGAAACAGTTGTGGACAGAGGAAACAGTTAACAGGATATGTAGTCTTCAGAGAGATTGTATGCTTATAGCCAGAGAAACTGACAGTTGATACAGGTGTAATCAATTTAATTTAAGAGCCAGAGTGTATATGCTTGAAGCCTGAGACAGAGTAAATAATTTAAAAGTTGAATGTAGTCTAATTAATGTTGATAGACAGAGAGTTTAATGGATGTTGATAGACAGTTTAATGGGTGGATGAGTGAATGGTCTGAAGAAGATGAATGGATAGAAAGTTGGATGGAATGTGCCTTATATTCTTGTAGAATGGAGAGACACAGCTCTACTGAGAGTAGTGGATACAGATACAGGTGTTATCAATTTAACTGGCTAGTCTTAAGAGAGCCAGGGTGTGCTCTTAAAGCCTGAGACAGAGTAGATTGTTTAAAAGTTGAATGTAGATCGTCTAATTGATGTTGATAGGCAGACTGTTTAGAATGGGTGGATGAGTGAATGGTTTGAAGAAGATGAATGGATAGAAAGTTGGATGGAATTAGGAAGACTTATGTTGATACAGTTGATACAGGGGAACAGAAAATGTAGTCTCAAGAGAGCCAGTGTGCCTGAGAGAGAGAGAGAGCTGCTGCACCTGGACTGGCCACCTGGCGTAACATTCTAATTGCTGCCGTGATGTAGTCTAATTAATGTTGATAGACAGAGAGTTTAATGGATGTTGATAGACAGTTTAATGGGTGGATGAGTGATTGGTCTGAAGAAGATGAATGGATAGAAAGTTGGATGGAATGTGCCTTATATTCTTGTAGAATGGAGAGACAGCTCTCTACTGAGAGTAGTGGATACAGATACAGGTGTAATCAATTTAACTGGCTAGTCTTCAGAGATCCAGAGTGTGTGCTTAAAGCCTGAGACAGAGTAGATTGTTTAAAAGTTGAATGTAGATCGTCTAATTGATGTTGATAGGCAGACTGTTTAGAATGGGTGGATGAGTGAATGGTTTGAGGAAGATGAATGGATAGAAAGTTGGATGGAATTAGGAAGACTTATGTTGATACAGTTGATACAGGGGAACAGAAAATGTAGTCTCAAGAGAGCCAGTGTATGTTTAATGCCTGAGAGAGAGAGAGAGAGAGAGCTGCTGCACCTGGACTGGCCACCTGGTGTAACATTCTAATTGCTGCCGTGATGTCATAATGAGCAATGTTAAGTCTATGGGGGAAATTGTAATAGTTTTTAACTAATAGTTTAAAAAGTATAAAAGTTACAAAGTTGAAAAATACAAAGCACACATGGCATAAGCGAGACCTACGCAACAAAGGTTGAATGAAGTTTCTACGTTAAACGGTTCAAGCTGAATTGCGTGCGTTAGAAGAAGAACTAGAAATGCAATTCCAAGGAATTACCAGTGCATGAAAATGCAAAAATAGATAGATAATGTAGATATGGTTACTAAGGTGTAGCTAGGGTAAACATGGTGGTTGCATAGTTTACAGAGAGTTGATAGTGTGAAGGTAGACAGTTTAAAGATGAAACATTGCAGTTCTAACTTAACTAATGATTTCTATTCATGTTAAATTGTTGATTAGCTAACTTAGCTAATGATTTCTAGCAGTTACGCTAAAAATGCTTATTATGCTAGCAATGTTAACTTTACTAACAATGCTAACCAGGTTGATTAGCTAACTTAACCGATGATTTCTAGCAGTTATGCTAAAAATGCTAACTATGTTAACAATGCTAACTATGCTAACTAGCTAACTTGCTAGTGAGGACTTTTATTTTGAAACATTTGTTGCTAGGGTATCCATGGTGGCCACTATCAGGAAACAAGAAGTTACTGCAGTATAATCAAGTTGGTTGCTATGGAAACTGTCATAAACGCTTAATTTTAATGGTTGCTATGTTGGTTGCTAGGTACATTGAGGTTTCGTGTAGTTGACTGGAGGCATAGTTGATAACTGACAGTTGGAATGGTTGAACAGTTAAATAGTTGAGTAGTTACAATGGTTAAATGATTTAATAGTGTATTGCAGTGAGGACCTTTATTTTGAAACAGTTGTGGACAGAGGAAGTAGTGAAACAGGATCTGTAGTCTTAATGAGATTGTATGCTTAAAGCCTGAGACAGAGGGTGCCTCTCATATAGCGTTTAAGCGTCCTCTCTCGCTCCTTGATCCTCACTGATCTACATAAAGAATGATGGAGTGGCAACAATGGGATAGTCTAGCCCTTCTTTTATCTTTCTTTATGTAGATCATTGAGGATCGAGGAGCAAGGGAGGACATATAAACGCTGCTTGAGAGGCACCCACAGTAAATACTTTAAAAGTTGTATGTAGATAGTCTAATTAATGTTGATAGACAGAAAGTTTAATGGATGTTGATAGGCAGATTGTTTAATAGATATTGATTGACAGTTTAATGGGTGGATGAGTGAATGGTCTGAAGAAGATGAATGGATAGAAGGTTGGATGGAATGTGCCTTATATTCTTGTTAAGAGAGACACTGATACAGCTCTCTGAGAGTAGTTGATACAGATGTAATCAATTTAACTGGCTGGTCTTAAGAGAGCCATGAGTGTATTTTAAAGCCTGAGACAGAGTAAATCATTTAAAAGTTGAATGTAGATAGTCTAATTAATGTTGATAGACAGAGAGTTTAATGGATGTTGATAGGCAGATTGTTTAATAGATGTTGATAGACAGTTTAATGGGTGGATGAGTGAATGGTCTGAAGAAGATGAATGGATAGAAAGTTGGATGGAATGTGCCTTATATTCTTGTAGAATGGAGAGACACAGCTCTCTACTGAGAGTAGTGGATACAGATACAGGTGTAATCAATTTAACTGGCTAGTCTTAAGAGAGTGTGTGCTTAAAGCTGAGACAGAGTAGATTGTTTAAAAGTTGAATGTAGATCGTCTAATTGATGTTGATAGGCAGACTGTTAAGAATGGGTGGATGAGTGAATGGTTTGAAGAAGATGAATGGATAGAAAGTTGGATGGAATTAGGAAGACTTACGTTGATACAGTTATGCGCAGAGGATACAGGGGAACAGAAAATGTAGTCTCAAGAGGGCCAGTGTTTAAATCCTGAGAGAGTGAGAGAGCTGCTGCACCTGGACTGGCCACCTGGTGTAACATTCTAATTGCTGCCGTGATGTCATAATGAGCAATGTTAAGTCTATGGGGAAATTGTTAATAGTTTTTATTTAATAGTTCAAAAAGTATAAAAGTTACAAAGTTGAAAAATACAAAGCACACATGGCATAAGCAAGACCTACGCAACAACGTTTGAATGCAGTTTCTACGTTAAACGGTTGAAGCTGAATTGCGAGCGTTAGAAGAAGAAGTTTAATAACTAGAAATGCAATTCCAAGGAATTACCAGTGCATGAAAATGCAAAAATAGATAGATAATGTAGATATGGTTGCTAAGATGTAGCTAGGGTAAACATGGTTGTTGCATAGTTTACAGAGAGTTGATAGTGTGAAGGTAGACATTTTAAAGATGAAACGTTCCAGTTCTAACTTAACTAATGATTTCTATTCATGTTAAAATGTTGATTAGCTAACTTAGCTAATGATTTCTAGCAGTTACGCTAAAAATGCTTATTATGCTAGCAATGCTAACTTTACTAACAATGCTAACCAGGTTGATTAGCTAACTTAACCGATGATTTCTAGCAGTAATGCTAAAAATGCTAACTATGCTAACAATGCTAAATATGCTAACAATGCTAACCAGGTTGATTAGCTAACTTAGTTGATGATTTTTTGCAATTATACTAAAAATGCTAACAATGCTAACCATGCTAACTAGCTAACTTGCTAGTGAGGACTTTTATTTTGAAACATTTGTTGCTAGGGTATCCATGGTGGCCACTATCAGGAAACAAGAAGTTACTGCAGTATAATCATGTTGGTTGCTATGGAAACGGTCATAAACACTTAATTTTAATGGTTGCTATGTTGGTTGCTAGGTACATGGAGGTTTCATGTAGTTGACTGGAGGCATAGTGGATGATAACTGACAGTTGGAATGGTTGAACAGTTCAATAGTTGAGTAGTTTTTAATGGTTAAATGATTTAATAGTGTATTATTGCAGTGAGGACCTTTATTTTGAAACAGTTGTGGACAGAGGACGTAGTGAAACAGGATCTGTAGTCTTAATGAGATTGTATGCTTAAAGCCTGAGACAGAAGGTGCCTCTCATATAGCGTTTACGCGTCCTCTCTCGCTCCTCACTGATCTACATAAAGAATGATGGAGCGGCAACAATGGGATAGTCTAGCCCTTCTTCTATCTTTCTTTATGTAGATCATTGTGGATCGAGGAGCGAGGGAGGACATATAAACGCTGCTTGAGAGGGACCCACAGTAAATACTTTAAAAGTTGTATGTAGATAGTCTAATTAATGTTGATAGACAGACTGTTTAATGGATGTTGATAGGCAGATTGTTTAATAGATATTGATTGACAGTTTAATGGGTGGATGAGTGAATGGTCTGAAGAAGATGAATGGATAGAAGGTTGGATGGAATGTGCCTTATATTCTTGTTAAGAGAGACACTACAGCTCTCTGAGAGTAGTTGACACAGGTGTAATCAATTTAACTGGCTAGTCTTAAGAGAGCTAGAGTACTCTTAAAGCCTGAGACAGAGTAAATAATTTAAAAGTTGAATGTAGATAGTCTAATTAATGTTGATAGACAGAGAGTTTAATGGATGTTGATAGACAGATTGTTTAATAGATGTTGATAGACAGTTTAATGGGTGGATGAGTGAATGGTCTGAAGAAGATGAATGGATAGAATGTTGGATGGAATGTGCCTTATATTCTTGTAGAATGGAGAGACACAGCTCTCTACTGAGAGTAGTGGATACAGATACAGGTGTAATCAATTTAACTGGCTAGTCTTAAGAGAGCCAGCCTGAGACAGAGTAGATTGTTTAAAAGTTGAATGTAGATCGTCTAATTTATGTTGATAGGCAGACTGTTTAGAATGGGTGGATGAGTGAATGGTTTGAAGAAGATGAATGGATATAAAGTTGAATGGAATTAGGAGGACTTATTTTGATACTGTTGTGCGCAGAGGATACAGGGGAACAGAATATGTAGTCTTCAGAGAGGAGCCTGAGAGAAACTGACAGTTGGTGCCCAGGTGGCCGGCCACCTGGTGTAAGATTCTAATTGCTGCCGTGATGTCATAATGAGCAATGTTAAGTCTATGGGGGAAATTGTAATAGTTTTTAACTAATAGTTTAAAAAGTATAAAAGTTACAAAGTTGAAAAATATAAAGCAGGCATGGCATAAGCAAGACCTACGCAACAACGTTTGAATGAAGTTTCTACGTTAAACGGTTGAAGCTGAATTGGCTGCGTTAGAAGAAGAAGTTTAATAATAATAATAAGAAGAAGACTTGGAATAACAGTACAGTGCATTTTCATGCACTGTAATAACTAGAAATGCAATTCCAAGGAATTACCAGTGCATGAAAATGCAAAAATAGATAGATAATGTAGATATGGTTACTAAGGTGTAGCTAGGGTAAACATGGTGGTTGCATAGTTTACAGAGAGTTGATAGTGTGAAGGTAGACAGTTTAAAGCTGAAACATTCCCAGTTCTAACTTAACTAATGATTACTATTCATGTTAAAATGTTAACTATGGTAACAATGATAACCAGGTTGATTGGTTAACTTAGCTACTGATTTCATGCAGTAATGGTAAAAATGTTAACTATGCTAACTATGCTCACAGTGTTAACCAGGTTGATTAGCTAACTTAGCTAATGATTTCTAGCAGTTATGCTAAACATGCTAACTATGTTAGCAATGCTAACTATGGTAACAATGCTAACTTAAACTAACAATGCTAACCAGGTTGATTAGCTAACTTAACTGATGATTTCTAGCAATAATGCTAAAAATGCTAACAATGCTAAAATTGCTAACAATGCTAACCAGGTTGATTAGCTAACTTAGTTGATGTTTTTTGCAGTTATGCTAAAAATGCTAACTATGTTAACTATGCTAACCATGCTAACTTGCTAGTGAGGACTTTTATTTTGAAACATTTGTTGCTAGGGTATCCATGGTGGCCACTATCAGGAAACAAGAAGTTACTGCAGTATAATCATGTTGGTTGCTATGGAAACGGTCATAAACACTTAATTTTAATGGTTGATATATTGGTTGCTAGGTACATGGAGTTTTCGTGTAGTTGACTGGAGGCATAGTTCTAGTTGATAACTGACAGTTGGAATGGTTGAACAGTTAAATAGTTGAGTAGTTACAATGGTTAAATGATTTAATAGTGTATTATTGCAGTGAGGACCTTTATTTTGAAACAGTTGTGGACAAAGGAAGTAGTGAAACAGGATCTGTAGTCTTAATGAGATTGTATGCTTAAAGCCTGAGACAGAAGGTGCCTCTCATAGTGTTTACGCGTCCTCTCTCGCTCCTCGATCCTCACTGATCTTTCTTTATGTAGATCATTGAGGATCGAGGAGCGAGGGAGGGCATATAAACGCTGCTTGAGAGGCACCCACAGTAAATACTTTAAACGTTGTATGTAGATAGTCTAATTAATGTTGATAGATAGAATGTTTAATGGATGTTGATAGGCAGATTGTTTAATAGATATTGATTGACAGTTTAATGGGTGGATGAGTGAATGGTCTGAAGAAGATGAATGGATAGAAGGTTGGATGGAATGTGCCTTATATTCTTGTTAAGAGAGACGCTGATACAGCTCTGAGAGTTGTTGATACAGGTGTAATCAATTTAACTGGCTAGTCTTAAGAGAGCCAGAGTGTACGCTTAAAGCCTGAGACAGAGTAAATCATTTAAAAGTTGAATGTAGCTAGTCTAATTAATGTTGATAGACAGAGAGTTTAATGGATGTTGATAAACAGTTTAATGGGTGGATGAGTGAATGGTCTGAAGAAGATGAATGGATAGAAAGTTGGATGGAATGTGCCTTATATTCTTGTAGAATGGAGAGACACAGCTCTCTACTGAGAGAGTAGTGGATACAGATACAGGTGTAATCAATTTAACTGGCTAGTCTTAAGAGAGCCAGGCCTGAGACAGAGTAGATTGTTTCAAAGTTGAAT
This sequence comes from Sardina pilchardus, assembly GCF_963854185.1. NCBI lineage: Eukaryota > Metazoa > Chordata > Actinopteri > Clupeiformes > Clupeidae > Sardina > Sardina pilchardus. The sequence continues at coordinate 47,236,994 of NC_084994.1, forward strand.
GTAGATCGTCTAATTGATGTTGATAGGCAAACTGTTTAGAATGGGTGGATGAGTGAATGGTTTGAAGAAGATGAATGGATAGAAAGTTGGATGGAATTAGGAAGACTTATGTTGATACCGTTGATACAGGGGAACAGAAAATGTAGTCTCAAGAGAGCCAGTTTAAAGCCTGAGAGAGAGAGAGAGAGAGAGAGAGAGAGCTGCTGCACCTGGACTGGCCACCTGGCGTAACATTCTAATTGCTGCCGTGATGTCATAATGAGCAATGTTAAGTCTATGGGGAAATGTTTAATAGTTTTTAATTTACAGTTTAAAAAGTATAAAAGTTACAAAGTTGAAAAATATATTGCACAGGTCTCCTTAGTAAGACCTACGTAACAAAGTTTGAATCAAGTTTCTACGTTAAACGGTTCAAGCTGAATTGCGAGCGTTAGAAGAAGTTGGAATAATAAGAAACCTAGGAAGAACAGTACAGTGCATTTTCATGCACTGTAATAATAAGAAGAATAGGAAGAACAGTACAGTGCATTTTCATGCACTGTAATAAGAAGCCTAGGAAGAACAGTACAGTGCATTTTCATGCACTGTAATAACTAGAAATGCAATTCCAAGGAATTACCAGTGCATGAAAATGAAAAAATGTATAGATAGATGATGTAGATATGGCTACTAGGGTGTAACTAGGGTAAAGATGGTGATTGTATAGTTTACAGAGAGTTGATGTGTGAAGGTAGACAGTTTAAAGCTTAAATATTCCAGTTGTAACTTAACTAATGATTTCTAAAAGGTATGTTAAAATGTTAACTATGTTAACAATGATAACCAGGTTGATTGGTTTACTTAGCAAATGATTTCTAACAGTTATGGTAAAAATGCTAACAATGCTAACTATGTTAACAATGCTAACCAGATTGATCAGCTAACTTAACTAATGATTTCTAACAGAAATGTTCAAAATGCTAACAATGCTAACTATGCTAACAATGCTAACCAGGTTGATTAGCTAACTTAGCTAATCATTTTTAGCAGTTATGCTAAAAATGTTAACTATGCTAACTATGCTAACCATGCTAACTAGCTAACTTGCTACTGAGGACTTTTATTTTGAAACATTTGTTAATAGGGTATCCATGGCTGCCACTATCAGGAATAAAGAAGTTACTGTAGTAAAATCATGTTGGTTGCTATGGAAACGGTCATAAACGCTTCATTTTAATGGTTGCTATGTTGGTTGCTAGGTACATGGAGGTCTCATGTAGTTGACTGGAGGCATAGTTGATGATAACTGACAGTGGGAATGGTTGAACAGTTAAATAGATTAGTAGTTTCAATGGTTAAATGATTTAATAGTGTATTATTGCAGTGAGGACTTTTATTTTGAAACAGTTGTGGACAGAGGAAACAGTTTAACAGGTATATGTAGTCTTCACAGAGAATGTATGCTTAAAGCCTGAGAGAGAGAGTGAGCTGCTGCAGCTGGCCTGGCCACCTGGCAGAAGATTCTAATTGCCCTATTATGATGTCATAATCACAATGTTAAGTCTATGGGGAAATTTTAATAGTTTTTAATTTATAGTTTAAAAAGTATAAAAGTTACAAAGTTGAAAAATAAATAGCACGGGTGTCCTAAGCAAGACCTACGTTACAAAGTTTGAATGAAGTTTCTACGTTAAACGGTTGAAGCTGCATTAAATGCGTTAGAAGAAGAAGAATAAGAAGAAGCCTAGGAAGAACAGTACAGTGCATTTTCATGCACTGTAATAAGAAGAATAGGAAGAACAGTACAGTGCATTTTCATGCACTGTAATAAGAAGAAGACCGAGGAAGAACAGTACAGTGCATTTTCATGCACTGTAATAAGAAGAAGAAGATGCCTAGGAAGAACAGAACAGTGCATTTGCATGCACTGTAATGAATATGTGTACATTTAGTGACTGTACACCATCGGGCCTGTAGATGGTAGTGTTGTAGTGTTGAGTAAAGGGTATGCAAGACTGTCTCACACACACACTCTCTCTCTCTCATACACTGTCTTTCACACACTCACACACACACACACCCACACACGGTTGGAGGACAGGATGTACAGGACTGAGCGGCGGTCATATTTTGTACCGCTATGTGGTATACTGTATCTAGTTTTGTAGGTGATGAACACGACGAGTGATGATCCTCAAGAGTGAGACTGTCTATGGAATCAGTTGTGAAAGCACTGTTGCTGACACCATGTTTATCCACAGTCCATCTTGACATTTGTTTTGTTTCAACAGGCACTTCTGACACTATCTTTGTGTATGTGCTAAGGTGGGTGATGGCCCAGTGTTAGACAGACAGAAAGACAGTTTGGTAAAGTACAGTCTGAACAACAATGTAGTCATAAGGCCAGAACTGAGAGACTCAGGAGAAGCTTCTATCCTCAGGCCATCTGAATCATGAACTCACACTATACTGAAATTGTACACATTCACTCTCCAGCACACACACACACACACACACACACTGACAAAGTTATTCATATAACATATTATCATGATTAACTTGTTATTCACATATATTATCATATAACATATTATCATGATATCATATAACATATATTATCATGATTAAAAGTTGTTATTCACAGAAACATAGAAGCCTCACAAAGCTATGCACCTGTAGAGATAAGGAACTGGGGATGAGCGAGGATGAATTTAGGGAGGTTTCGACCAAGGTCATGCTGACGTGTTTTGCTCTGCTTTGTGCTTTTCTTTAATAAAATAACCTTTTTTGCGTTAGAGAGTTCAGAGATTGTTTTGGAGAGGGGAGAATTCCTCTCTGAACTCTCTCTCCTCTTGGCCGGGAGTCGTTGCTAAAAACTATACTACGTGTTGTGGTTCTTGTGTCTTATAAAATGGGAAGATTTTCACACACACACACGACTGCAGCACTTCATACTGTATATACCACACTTCTCCATCCACTTTATATATCCCACATTGCTTCATGCACTCCACAACACTCAGACTTCTTGGGGGGTAAAGTTTGTGAACTGCTGCTCTAGTGTATAGCTAAGGTACTATAGTATCGCTACTGTGCACTTCAATGTAATTTACTAGGGGGGTCCGGGGGCATGCACCCCCGGGAGAACATTTTGAAAAATAACTCCTTAAATGATGACATCTGATGACTTTTATGAGAACTATTGATAGACTGAGATACATATATTTCAAACATTATAACATATTACAAAATGGTCTATAAGGCCTAAAGAAAACTCATTTATAGCAAAGTAGCCAAGGGCCTACTTAAGACTAAAGCAGATATGGCTGAAATATAGGCTATCATGATAATTTTGCCAACAATGATGTAGAATTATGGATTTTCTCAGTTCATGTTTTGTTTCAACTTAAACCAACATAAAGTTATAATGTTGACTACATTATTTAGTAGGCTATAGGCCTATGATAACATTTAGCCTGCCCCCTTACAGTCGTTCTGTACGATATAGGCCTATTGATGCTGATTGAAGAGGTTGCTTGAAGGTTATTGATATTTAAGTTGGAAAGAAAATCAAATTGCATCACTCCCTCTCCTTCCAAGGTAACATGTCCTCCTCTCCTCCTAAAATAAATGGCAGGCCCTACTGGTATAGGCTACACAGTTGTTCAAGTGCACACACTCAATGGAGAGCTAGGATTAAAATTCAGACTGTGCCTTTAAATAGGCAACTTTTTTCCATGTATCAGCACATTGCTACAATAAGCCATTTCCACTAAAAAAAATCAGCTCAATATTACGTGCAAGAGTCAAGACTGATGTTTACCAAGAATGCCAAAGTGTCAATCTCTTAGCACTCATAATAGGCCTACGTTTTCAGTGAGATGCCTATCCCGAAATATGTTTTGAATGACATGGGGCGCACGGAGGTGAACGGCTGGACAAACGCGGAATGACGTTAACTAAACAATAAGTAGACGGGCTTTGTGGTGAAAACGATGAAAACCAGTAGGCTAGTCTGTCACAGCTAACTTCAAGTACAGTAGCCTAGACTATAGTTTACACACGCAGAAATTAAAAGTCAATATAGGCTATCAGCACCAGGAGATTGTCGTCATTATCGGAAAATCCAGACACGTCAAACTGGACGCGAACGCGAAGCAAAAACGTAATAAATAGCCTAGCCTACTACTTAACTTAATAATAATACCTAAACAAATAATTTGACCTTTACCGTTTCATGGCTTCTGCTAAGAAACAAATAGTTTACCACACACTCACACATCGAACTTGCATCAAACAGTCATCAACCCGTCTGCTTTCACTTTCAATGAATTCCACTAGTGAGAGAACGGACAAGGCTTGCGGAGCGATATGAATGAAAGAAGCGCCAAAACCGTCATCATTGTCAGCGGCCTATAAAGCAATGGTCTGTGTTTAGGCTACACAGAAATAAACCTCTGAACCCCCCCCCCCCCCCTAAAAAAAAAACCTCAGCGGATCTATACGAATTGCGTGGGTCTCATTTTCAGGCCTGAAAAAACGGAAGAATCACACCCCTGATCAGTATGCCACTGCCCCCCACTGGCGATTCTAGAGTCTGTGGGGGCCCTAAGCAAAAAATCCTAGGGGGCCCTACTTACACCCCCCCCCCCCAAAAAAAAAAAAAAAAAAACTTGTTTTTAACATGTTGCTAGCCCTATGCCAAGCATTTATCATTCATTGCAAGTGCCATTCACACATGCTACATACTGTTTTTTTTTTTTTCAGCACAGTCTAGGCTACCCAGATCTGCCACAATATCATGCATAAATACTTGCATTGATTTATTTTAGATTTTTAAATAGGCCTAATACAAATTCAAAAAGCAGGCTACTATACAAATTCTTACATTTTGACGTGTATCTCACCACAGCAAGCAGCTCGACATGACTTGGAGGGATACTTTGGGTCTGAGCCATTTACAGAAATATGTGGTGTGTAGGCCTACCTTCCAGAAATAATCTGACCTGACTTGTTTGCGCTGTAGCACACATGACGTGCACACATGATGATTCTCTAATATTTATTTTACTGCATTGCAATGAACAAAGTAAAGGCAAAAAAAGTGTTTATTTGTCAAACAAATTTGGATGCAATATGAGTCTTGAATTGGATACCATACAGGAGTTTGCTATATAGGATCTCAAAACCGTATGCTATGAACGTGCCTTGCCATAGAGAAACACATGATAACGTTGGATTATGAACAGCTATTATCACAAAAACATAGGGTAAGTGGAGCTAAATGAAGTTATTATTTTGTTGTCACTTGGTCTGTTTTATAACTTAAAAGGTTTGGTATCTGTGTGGATAGCTCTAGCTCTCCTCTTTCATCTGACATGCGTAGCATCTCTGTGCGATGCCGGGTTTGCCAGTAATTCAAGCGAGACTGGATGTGCGGGTGAACGCAGAGCAATATAGACTGTAAATATGATATACTTTGATTTAACTTCATGACTTTCATACTTGATCGTACAGAGAAGTGCCTAGTCTCGTTGGAAAGCCCCGCTTCTGCTCTTTCGTGCTATACAGGTCTCATCTCGCTGCGACTAATAATTGCGGAGCAATGTAACAGTGAAGAATGGCTGTGTTTTTTGATGCACTTTGCGCCAGTCGGGCTCAATATGTCTGGATTGTTTGCACTCTTTTGGGCACAGATCCACTGTTTATAAGCCGATAGCATACATGTAGGCTACTATTTGTAAGACAGGACAGGACAGGAGCACACAAAAGCACGTAACCCGCCATTCAATCTCTATTGACGAAATTCTCGCTTGTCGCACCAGTAAATGCTCTGAGGTCTCGGGGCTCCAAGCAGTTGCTTGCCATGCCTGTTGGCAAGGTGCCCCCCCCCCCCCTCCATAGGCAAAGGAACTGACAATTTCACTGCACTCTTTACATTACTAATTCTATGCATGTGAAAAATAAACATCCTTGTATCCTCACTGTTAGAAATTTCTTGTAATTTTACAGGAAATTCCTGGCTAACAGTTGCCGTAAATTTATTGTAGCCTAAGCAGTATACAGGATTGTTACTGTAAAGTAACTACAACAAGGTACTGTACTTAATACAACATCCCTACTGTAATTATTCCAGGAATTTCCTGTAATTACACAGGATAGACTACTGTAAACATTTACGGCAACTCAGTAGCCAGGAACTTCCTGTAATTTTAAGGATTTCCTGTAATTTCACAGGACAGAATATTGTCAATATTACAATTAAATATTGTAACTTGGATAAATATCCTCTTTCAGATGTCAGCAAAGAAAAACAAAACAAGTGGTAATTGTTTTTAATTATTATCTTTTATTTTGTATTATCACGTCCACAAGAACATGACATTTGACAACCCATTCTTTTTTTAAATAAATAAAATAAATAAAATAAATAAAATAAATAAAATAAATACATTCTTGAGATATCATGCTCAGCCCCCCTCCCCCTTTTCTATCAGAACCCCCATGCCCCCTAACCGCTAATGTCCCCTACCCACCAACTCAAAATCGAGTAGTTTACGCAATAGAGTGCAGACAGGTGAATTCAGCCCTCTTTTTACTGCCTTGCTTCCGTGTTGGGAATTTATGCCGCAAAAGGCTCTGAAAGACAGGAAAGACAGTGGGAAAAAAACACATTCATCAGGTAACATTTAAGACCGATATGACATGATTATAACCATGACATTAAACATCAAGGGATCTTTATGAATTAATGAGTGTGTGTGTGAGACTGAAAGTCGGTGTAGGCCAGGGCTCCAGAGTGTAAACAACATTTTAAAGAATGAGCCTGGAAAAAGTTCTAGGTCACACTGGTGCACCTGATGCTGCTTGAATGAAAGCATACATTTCTTTTGCAAGTTTTCATTGTAGACTATGCATGCAACTTTACTTCTATACTGTTTGGTAAACCCCCTCTCCCCACGCTGTAATTGTTTCCCCATCATGTTCTCCCTGCCTCCACACATAGAGCCCTGTTCCTTCTGTCTTGGCAACCTCACCACCCAGGAGCTCTTTCCAACTCCTCTCTTCCCTAAAAGTACAACTAAGGTCATCTTTTTGGAGAATAGATTCATAGCAAACAAATTCATATATTATTTGTAAGTACAGTAGAAGTCCTTGACAAAACAATTGCACATTATCAACATATTGTTTCCAACCATGAATACTAGTTTTACAGAAATAGAAACTAATTTGTAATGAATTCCATGAAACAACAAATCAAGAGCAGCATATTGCCAAGTGTAATGCCTAATTTCTCTTTAAGAGAAAAAATGAAAGCGAAACTGAATTGCTTCTCAAAGTGTCTCATGACATGATGGGCAGGGATGGACAAACCAGTTCTGCAAGGTGGTTTCAAAGTTTCCCAAACAAGTCTATGGGTGCGGTCGCATGCTTTGATGGGAATACAGGAATACAGTATTTCAGACTGAACAGAGCAGAATGTAAAATACAGTATTAAGAAAGAACTTCCTCAAGGTGATGTATTACAAATATTACATTTAACAGTTTTTGGATGGGTTATCCATCATCTAAGCATCATTAGAAGAATGGTGAATATAAGGTCACTGTATTTTTATGTACTGTATTAACCTATAACTATGCATTATATTAAGCTATTACTGTATGTTTAAAACATATTCATTCTGTTACATGTCCCTTATTAAAATGCAAATAATGGACACTGCAATATACTGAGGAACTAAGAATGAGAGTATGATTTTCAAACAGAGGTTGAACTTCAAATGTTCATTATAGCCTATTTGAGAAGAGATGAAACAGTGCATCCGTGAGACAGAATACTTTTGTCACAACATTACAAGGTGTAGGCTATACAGTTTTCTACTATACATTATAATTATTTATAATCAGAATGATAGGCCTAATTATAGCCTATATTATTCATGGAACTATGTAGCCTGGTAGTAAACCAGACCCTGAAATCTTTCAGATTAAGGATCTGGCCACGAATAATGAAAATGGCCTAACTCGAGGGGTGGCACCAAGCATGCATCTCTCTAAAATCTCACTGGAGTGCACGCAATTGGATAACACTACGACCAAAAACGAAAGTTGTAGCGCTGTCGTCATCAGTTTTAGCTCGCCCACTCCTTTTTTGCCCCCCCGATTCCTGCGGTAAAAGTAACGTGCATCATTGCTCATTGCCAGAGTATCTTGCGGACACAATTCAAATTGTGCTCTCGCAAGAACTCCGGATTTCCAGGGTAGGAACTATGGGCTGTGATTAGAAAAGCAGATGTCTTGCTGTAGTAGCATTTGATTAAGAGTAATTAGATCATTTGAGAATTTTCATCTTTGTTCTCTGTGCCAAACAGTCAGTAGGTGAATTCTGTATGTTGTATGACCTGCTTTTCGGTCTGTCTAATACTGGGCCATCACCCACATCTACCCCATGCACAGAGATAGTGTCAGAAGAGCCTGTTGGAAGATGGATCATGGATACGTGCCTAAAAATGGTAAATCTTTATGGTGTTTTCTGCCATAGTGACTTATCCATAGACCACACTCCTGTCTCATCTTGCCGATCCCCTTCACTTTCAGATCTACGGATAATCTTACTGGGTCAGGCTGGTCCATGGAAAGGCTTCGTCAGCAAGGACATCGTGGGCCTGTGGGCCGATGGGTCAATGTGCTTGCAGAGAGAAGAATCTGGCCGGACAGTCACCATGGTGATGACCCAAGGCTGGGACAGTGAATCAGAACACACTGGTGCTGCAGTAGAACAGGAGGTCATGAGAAGCGTGACCCTTTGCCCTCCAGGGCCGCACGCTCTCCTGCTGGCGCTGCCCATCGGGCCCGACATGGGCATCACGAGGCGTGACGTGGAGAGGGCTCAACAGCACATGAGCTTCCTGTCTGAGAGAGCCTGGAGACACACCATGCTTGTGTTCATCTGCACCTACAAAATAATGTCTAACACGATCTTGCTGGACAAACACATTCTAGGGCAGCTTGTAGATAAATGTGGAGGAGGACATTCTATTATTTTCTTGGACAAGCCCGGTTCTGAGCTCTTACAGAAGGTAGATCAAATGGCGGCTAGAAACAGACAAAGTTTCCTTCAACATCATGAGGTTAAAAGGCCGAGACCAACTATGGAGGCAGAAGAGCTTGCAGCCCTCATTCAAAATCTGAGGAACAGGAGGGGCAGTGGGTCACCAGGTGAGTCCAATTTCATTACGGTTTGTTTGGATTTAATAAGCGATCAGTACTTACATGTGTTCAAAACTTTACTCTGTAGAAAATATTATATGTAACATACTTTATTTTATTGTGTTAAAAAACATGAAACTAAAAAATATGTTTCATACTTTCCTCAAAGTAGACTCTGTTTAGCCTGGCGAAAGAGAGAAACAGAGACAGAGAGAGAATATTTTTCGCAAATGTGTTCCAAAATCATACAGATCCAGAATACTTACACAATTAGGTACATCTTCTTATGGAGTAATGCTCATATGAGTGGTGTATGATGGGTGATTCTACAGTATTTGTCCTCCAGGACCACAACCAGCAAGGACACGTCATAGAGAGGTGCCACGGAATGACCGATACATTGGATTTTGTTATGGGTTGTTTCTGTGGTGTGTTATTATCTTTGTTGGCGTTTTTGCAGGGTTTATCGTCTATCTATTAATCATAGCAGGCACGTCTGTCTGTGTGTTTGTGTTTGTGTGTGTTTGTCTGTTTTTCTGTTTTGCTTGAAAAGTGGTGGGTTCAATTTCCACCTTCCACTCATTACTCTGGGGACATTCATTGCTCCACCTTCCACTCATTGTTCTGGCCCTTGTAATGTAATTGATATACATATCACAAAAAAATGTATATAAGTCGCTTTGGAGAAAAGCATCTGCTAATTTAATAAAAGAAAATGCCAAACATGCCAGGTGCCTTGCTATGGGCACGCTTGACATTATTTGGCTAAAATGCCAAATATATTGTTGAATATTGTTCAAAGAAGCACACATTTGCCTCTACCTGCTGTAGCCAGCCCCCTAGAAACTCAAGCAACTCAGTGTGTGTATAGATATGTTTGGGGCATGAGGATAGGACAGAGCTGAGGCTTGCCACTGAGAGGTCAGTGAGTCTCCAGGGGGAGAAAAAAGTACAAATGAAACAATGACTAAATCAGTTGCAATGGGCCAAACACTATTCCACTGGGGATCAGCAGTGCTAGACAAATGGCCTCCTACCAGAGCTAAACAAAAAGGAGAAGAGATCGAGAGAAATTCATAAACAGAGTTTGGTGTCTGCCAGACTAATAAGCTAAATCTGGCCTCATCAGACAGACAGGCCTTCTTCCATTTGGAGTATCCCACATGCCTTTAGGCAAACTTTAGTCGAGATTTAATAAGAGCTTTGCCACTACATAGAGCTTTGACTAGTGAAGAGCTCAGGCAAAAGTTGCTGTATGCTTAGTTTCTCCCATCTCAGCTGCTGAAGCTTTCAACTTCTTCAGAGTTGTAATGAGACCTGTTGAGGGGTGGTGGAGTTGAGGCCTGGTTGACATGCTAGACATGGTGCTGGAGTGATGTCCATCTCCTTGTGCCCCCTCTCCACCCAAACCTGCCCCTCTCATTTAGTCCATGTGATCCAAGTTCCCCAGTCTCAGCTCTTTTTCATGAGATGGTCAATACTAGCCTTGCTGCCTGGGTACTCGTTATGTAGAGCCACTGCTAGTCAGGCCAAGACAGGACTCAGACAAGCACTGGTGTGTGTCGCCATGTCTAGAGCTCACCACATGTACTTTACAGTGTGCCTTTAGCAACCTATAGGACCTCACAGATACAGAATAAGTCTGTTATAAAGAAGACAGTTTAAACACCTGTTTTCAAGACTACATGGGAATGGAATTTGATAGGTAGCCTTCGAATGGGGATGTCCAGTATTTAGTATAGTAAAAAGTAAAAAGAAATCAACTATGAATGAGTTTGTTATTGTTATATTTTATTGTTGAAATCAATTACAAATATATATAGAAAGTATAGCTAGATTAGACATTCAAATGTGCTTTCCAATATAGACGATGCCTTCAAAAGGTGTGTTTAACATTGACAAGTGAATAGACATTTCGGCCTTAATGTAAATGTAAAATAAAAGTGCATACCATGAATTCCATTTCAGTGCTTGATTTTTTTTTCATATTATAAAAACATTTATTTACCTTAGCCTTGCGTGTGATGCCAGAGCTAGATTATGCATAACTATATTGCCCCTCTGTAGAGTAAAGTTAAATAAAGCTAAATTTTCAGATTAAAGAAGGATCATTGACAACCCAATCGTAACATAGAGCCCGCTGCTTGGTCATGCAGTTCATGTCCGCCCACTTGTATTCATCCCTCTCGGGCATCAGGGCTCCACAGTGACGGGAGTCGGGCAGCTGGGGCTCCTGCGCCCCCTTCCAGTTGTTCCAGGCCACAGCCTCTCCAGCGGTCCAGACCCAGGCCCCAAAGAAGCTGCTCTGCTGCAGGCCCACCCACACCGGTTCTGTGATCTGGAGCCTTCTCATCAGCCTAGTAGCGGCCAGTTGCTCTTTTGGTGACTGAAGGCAGAAGGAGCCGTTGAATCCCTGACAGTAGTCCAGAGACTCCATCCAGGTCATGCTTACGTTACTGATATGGATGTGGTCTGAAACAACAACAGATAAGCTTTGACTTATCAGAGGCGGGCTTTGTTTTCTAATATCTGATCAGCCATTCTTGCCAAATGAGCCAACTTTGTTTTACACTGATAAGGCAAGGCAAGTGCAGGTTCATACACAGGGGTAGTTCAATATGCTTTTCATAAACAAAAGTAAAGAGTACATAACAGCATAGGGCAGTAGTTAAAATATTCAAACGGTTGATTCCATAATATAAAATGGATTAAAATCCACAAAGCCTCTATTTGAGAGTAATTTCAACAAATGCCTTTCACTGCCATTTTTTTGAGTTCGGAGTGATATCTACAGTATGTGATGAGAAGTGAGAATGGGTGTGAATTTGGACATTTGCAATTGAGTTGTGTCTCAAACCACATACAGTACTTCCATCAGTTCACTGCTGGTGAGCACTGACCACTTTCTTGCGTTGTGCCCACTTTTCGACGGTTAGCATTGTCCCTGCACTATCTGCACTATGTACTTGAAGTATTTGAAGTGTGCAAGTAGGTGGTTTGAAACACCTGTACTCTGTTCCCACACCATTACTCTATGTTTATAATACTCACTGCCTGACCATTATTGCTGGATCACTTTCATAGTGTCTAGCCATCTAGCCTGCCTGCCAGCATTCACGGACTCCTCCAGATAGGCTCCTCTCCACCTCTGTTGTTTCTCGTCATACCGATTCACCATATGGACATTATTGCCTAGTATTGACCCTTTGTGATTTGGATTTGTCCATCCTTTAGTAATTTGTTAATGGGTCTCTTTATGTATCTCAGTGTCTGTTCTTCATTCTGTTTCATCCGTCTGTTTCTGCCCTTGACTAATGAGTGATGCGTCTCATGTCAGGTGTACAAAACAAGCTTACAGAACGCTCAGAGGAGATGTAACCTCTTAGTATTTCCCAACCACGACAAGGATCAGGTAGCAGACGAATACAGTGTTTAAACTGTAGCAAGGTAAAAAAAACAGTGCTCTGACCTCATTAAACCGGATATACAAGCATACAGTATGTGTGACAACTGCAGAATTTGCAAATTACCCTGTCTGAGAATATACGATTCAGCATCATCCCCCTGTTGGTGATCTGATCAAGATAACAAAATAGGTCAATGCTCTGGCCTCACCCAGCCTGACCCAGAACCAGGAAGCAAACTGAAGGGTTCAGATGCAAAAGCCTCTAATCATTATCTCATTTTTGACAAAAGTGGATTTAGAGGCTTTTGCATCTGAACTCTTCAACTGTAGTAGAAAACTATCATACAGAAAAGCAAACGGTCGCACAAACACACAGGTACACTGGCAGTGCCCACACACGGACACACATAGGCACTGACACTCACAAACACACACACAGGTACACTGGCAATGTTAAAATATGTACCTTTGTAGCAGATGAGTACGGCACTGACCGTTTCAGTTGCTGGCATCCATCCATCAGAAAATAAAATTCTCACTACAGTGAAGTCACGGTGTGGTATAAAGTCAGCATTACTGCCCCAGTTCCTATATCCTGACAGTCCTCCATCAGCCCACTCCCAGTCATCCCGTATCAATCCAATCCAGGAACTGTTTGGGTGTTTCTGTTTTTCAGCATGTACAGCATTGTTCTGCTCTTCATTTTTGATGCTAACCAAGTCAGTGTAGAACTCTCTGCAATAATACTGAGCCTCATACCAAGTCTTTAGTTCTTCAATCAGTGTGTATCTGGAATTACCAGGCACTAGAGAGAGAGACCAAAACGCCATCATTACTGTAATCCACCTGGTGAAAAGATCAGAATGGTGTGTAATGTCACTTTTAAAGATATTTACCGTCACTGTAGCAGATGAACGTTCTCTTGTGGGTGCATGGCAAAGCTTCCCAGTCCCCATCTGCCTCCATGGTAACACAGTTGTTGTGACTATAGTCTAATGCATTTTTCTCGTAAATAACAGGATCACCATTTGACCATATATATGAATTACCTTTCTTGAGACCAATAAAAACACCTAAGAATGAGAACGGAGATGATTTCATTAATGCTAGTAATTGTTGTTCATCTGTCTCGTCATATAGAGTGACAAGATCAGTGTAGTGACTTCTACAGATATTCCTGCCCCCATTCCATTCTACTCTATGTTCCACGTGTATAAGCGTCCTGAGGACATCCAGAGGTAATGTTTTGATATCCAAACCTAAGTGGGGAGACATGAAAAATAATGAAATGATGGAAAACTACATGAAAGAAATGATGGAGAAAATAATATTGTTAATAATAATATAATATAATAATAATATTGCAAGTACAGTGCTTGCTTACATGTGAGCATGCGTTGGTGAGTGTGTATATGTAGTATGTATGTGTGTGCGCGCGCGTGTGTGTGTGTGTGTGTGTGTGTGTGTGTGTGTGTGTGTGTGTGTGCATCTGCATGTGCCAAGGCTATGTCCTGGCACCAGTCCTCTTCAACCTTCTCTTAGCCATTGCCCACCTCTTCCACCCGTCCTGGTGTACAGAGATGGTGTTCACTGGAGTACCACTTTGACAAAAGCCTATACAACATCAGATGGCTCTAGGCCCACACACAAAGACAAACACCTTCCGGGGCGCGGTACGGCCGCTGACCCAGAGCTTCACGTCGGTAGTTTGTTTGTATGTCTTATAACTTTGTCAGTACCCTACTAACACACTGTTACGATAGCAGAGTATGCGGATTACAAATATGGAACTATTTTATGCCTGGGCGGCAATTGTGCTGCTGCTGTATACGGTGAATTGTGCCACATTAACCAGTGGGCATGACGCCGTTCTCACCTACGACAGAGATCAGCTGTTGACGCTCCAAGCCCATGCCGGCAATTTTAAATACTCCATCCCAATGGACTGCTCAGATATTCTGAGACACAGAGGCCGAGGCAGGGGTAGGCCTACCAGAAAGAAAACGAAGACCAAGAAAAGAGGATCTAGAGGAGGGGTACGCACAAGATTGAGGAGACGTGGCTCTAGATTTCCTCTCCCTACTATTACCCTCTCAAACGTCCGATCTCTCAACAATAAAGTGGATGAATTAACAGCGAGATTGAGCCTTGAAACAGACTTTAAGATGTGCAACCTCATCTGCCTGACAGAGACATGGCTAAAACCAGAAACAACAATTTCCATTGCGGGATATACAACTATACGGGCAGATAGAGATGGAAATCTCTCAAGGAAATCAATCGGTGGAGGACTGTGCATGTTCGTGGATAACAGCTGGACCACGCAAATGAATATTCGGGAACAAATATGCACGCCGGATTACGAAATCCTCACCGTGACGTTTCGGCCTTTCTACTTACCAAGGGAGTTTGGGCAGATCACAATCATCCTGACATACGTTCCTGGACCAAAACATCAGGAGGCTGCAGGTAGGATAGCTGAAAGCTATAACACTGCACTAACACGTTCTCCAGACAATCCAGTGTTCATTCTCGGGGACTTTAATAACTGTGACCTGGCCCACGACATCCCCACACTTCACCAATATATAGACTGTCCAACGAGGGGCGCGCGTACTCTCGATTTGTGTTTTGGTAACATACCAGACGCATACAGAGCCTTATGTCGTGCACCATTGGGGAAGTCGGATCACAATGTTATCCACCTGCTCCCAAAATACAGAGCCAAAATTAAACGCGAGCACCCTACAGTGAAAGAGGTCCAGGTATGGGATGAACGATGTCAGGATATGCTGCAAGACTGTTTTGGAATTACGGACTGGGAAATGTTCTTTGACTGTTGTGGTGATATGGACAATTTAACAGAGACTATAACTGAATACATGAAATTTTGTGAGGATAATGTTACTATTAGGAAATTGGTCAGAGTTTATCCAAATGACAAGTTTGAGGCTTCAGCAGATATGCGGAAATGCATCATGGAAAGGAGAACTGCTTTTATTAACGGGGATAATGACATAGTGAAAGCAAAGAGAAAGGAGCTGAGGGCAATCATAAGGAAGAATAAATTGAAGTATAAAGAAAAGATAGAAAAGCAACTCTGCTCAGGTAATGCCAAAGCGGCCTGGAAGGGACTCAATGTGATGATGGGCAGGGAGGAGAATAAACAGGTAGTCTTGGGAAACAAAGGTATATCTTTTGCTAATGACTTGAATCAGTTTTATTCAAGATTTGATAATGCCCTGGGTAATGACAGTGATGAGCTCAATTATGATGTTTTTATGAATTCAACTGCACACTCACCAATTGTACTTACAGAAACAGAGGTGTCGGCCAGCTTGGCTAGAGTTAAACCTGATAAAGCACCGGGTCCAGATGGACTTAGGGGGAGGGTGATTAAGACATGCAGATTTGAGTTAACTGCTGTGCTAACAAAATTGTTTCAACTCTTATTGAATAATCATGCTGTTCCAAGGATATGGAAAATATCTAACATCATCCCTGTGCCTAAGAAGCCAAGAGCTACAGAGCTCAATGACTTTAGGCCTGTTGCATTGACCAGTATTCTGTGCAAATGTATGGAGAGGGTCTTAGTAAATCATCTTTCAACATCACTCAATGATTATCTAGACCCACTCCAGTTTGCATATAAGAAGGGCCGGGGTACTGGTGATGCAACACTGACACTTATGAACACTGTCAGTAAACACCTGCAACAGCCCAAGAGTTATGCCAGAATATTATTCATTGATTTTAGTTCTGCATTTAATTGTATGAAGAAGCATACCCTCATTAAAAGACTATGTGACACCAACACCAACAAACACATTGTGCAGTGGATAAAGGAGTTTCTTACAGATCGCCCACAGAGAGTGAGGTACAATGGCCTCTTCTCTGACACTGTTACACTAAATTCAGGGGCGCCGCAAGGCTGCGTATTATCACCTGTTCTGTTCTCCTTATACACAAATGAAATGCAGATCATGAACCCCACCTGTCATTTGTACAAATATGCAGATGATATGGCATTGGTTGGCCTTATGCAGGGAGGGAATAATGCAGTAAATCAATCAATTTACTTTCAGTGTATTGAGAGGCTCACAAAATGGTGCCAAGACAGTAATCTCTCCATTAATGAGACAAAGACCAAGGAGCTTGTCATGGCTAGGTCTAACAATACCTTCCAGGACGCACCTGTCATTATTAATGCACAACCAGTAGAGAAAGTGGAGGAATTTAAATATTTGGGAACGTTCTTTGATTGCACTTTAAGTTTTACAATGAACACTGATTACATTTTTAAAAAAGCAATGCAGCGCATGTACTTAATCAGAAAGCTAGATTCATATGAAGTTAGCAAGTCCATATTAGAGACAATATATAGAAGCCTTGTAGAAAGTGTGTTGACGTTTAATATGCATACATGGTATGGAAACCTTGGGGCTAAGAACAAGAACAGATTAACAAAAATTGTGAACATGGCAAGTAAAATTATAGGGAAAGGTCAGAAACAGCTGGGTCTGTGCTATGAAACACAAGTTAAACAAAAAGCACAACAAATAGTTTCTGACTCTATGCATCCCTTGTCTAGGGAGTTCATTAAAATGCCCTCAGGTAGACGTTTCAGAGCTGCAACTGCAACAAAAAACATTTACAAAAAATCATTCATACCAACTGCAATAACACTTCTAAATTCAAAATAGGCTTTTTCATATTTGTATACTCTGCTGCTTCTGTATTGTGACTGTGAGTTGTCTGTGTATTTATTAACTGTGTCTTTGATGTATTTATTGTATTTATGTTTTAATTTATGTTTTAACAACTACCTGTGGAGCCAAAGACAAATTTCCACATCTGTGGACTAATAAAGTCTTTATTATTACCTGCCAAATCTGTGAGCTCCAATATGCAGATCTCTGCATGTCTTGGCACAAAGTACAAACGCTATGCAGTTCTAAATAGTCTCTTACATTACCAATCCTTTGGTCTATAAGTCAACATTGAAAAACTGAACTTTTCAACTTCCAAATCAGTAGAAACTCACTCAAACAAGAGTTCATCTTAGTTCATAGCTCCACAGTCTCTTAGACTTTCCCCTTTCATTTCAACCATTTCAACAAAGCTAACAAGCCAGCTATATTTTAGACTGACCAGACATATAATGGATTTCTCTCACTTGTGACATTACTAATAATAAGTTAAAAAGTCTTCCACTATATTCAAGTCTGGTCAGTCTAGCTTGCTTGTTGGATGATAATGTCTTATATTAAGTGCAAAGAGACATTCTTGACTGGATTTTTTCCTATCGCACAATCTCTTTTTAGACAACTTATGCATTGCAAAATAGATAAGGTCTTCTGAAGAGCAGTGATATTGAGCCTGATCTTGAACCTCTGGTACAGTGGATTAGACCCAACAGCACCAGTGGGCAGCAGGAACTAAACCAACATCAAGACTCCCTGGACTATGTGTGTGTGTGTGTGTGTGTGTGTGTGTGTGTGTGTGTGTGTGTGTGTGTGTGTGTGTGTGTGTGTGTGTGTGTGTGTGTGTGTGTGTGTGTGTGTGTGTGTGTGTGTGTGTGTGTGTGTGTGTGTGTGTGTCTCTCTCTCTCTCTCTCTCTCTCTCTCTCTCTCTCTCTCTCTGTGTGTGTGTGTGTGTGTGTGTGTGTGTGTGTGTGTTTGTGTAAACCTGATACAGTTCTTTCAAATACCACCAGGTTGTTCTTACCTGCTTCAGAAAAGGCTAAAACAGCTAGGATAGGGATCACCATATCCATGTTAACAAACATCATCCTTAGCCAGTGTTTCTCTGTTTTTGGAGTGATACTGTACTTGGATGGTTTTCTTCTGGTTGGGATCTCACAACTTTAGGGAAATGATAGTTTACAAAAATAATGATAATCTGAGTGTTTACTTTAGTGTTTCTATTCACAAAGCATCTTCACGAACTTATAAGCTGACAGTTCAGACACACTTTACGTCAGAAATGTCCAAACTGGCTGATTTAGAAGAGACAAACCAAAGAAGGACAGAGGAACAGGGGGTAGAAATACACAGACTAATGATCAGAAAGACAGAGGACTAGAAACCGTAGAGAGACAGAGGGAAACTAACAAGGCAGGAAGTGCAGACCATAAGGGGATGGAGACAAAGACACATGAAAGACAGGTAAACACAGAGCACATGACAAAGAACAATATACAGAATGGCCACCAGGGGGCCACAAAGTCAGTCAGTACCTGCAGGATCATGACAGTTCTGATGTTTTTGTTACATTATGAAATGACTAGGTGTTTTTAGTTCATTCTGTTCCTGTAATGTCCCTGTGTGTGTCTATGTGTGTAGAGAGAAGAGGGAATATTATGGGTTTGCAGTGTTTCACTGCTCTGCATGGGTGCATCCCCTGCAGCGATCTGCTCTAGATGGCACTAATCAGGGTGATTCAGTGTGGTCCACGTACAGTAAGATGGCATGACCATCTCCTGTCAGTCTGGAAGAATCTTAAACCTCAACTTTCATTTGTGGTATCAAAGCTATCATCACAACCAAAGGCTGCACCGATGCCGTGATATGGATGTGAATTTTCTTTGAAATTGAGAAAACAAATCATTTTAAAACCTTTGTTTACAAGACAGATGTGTTTGCCGAACATCTGAAATGATTTGCTAAGAGTGTAAAGGTTGTGTCAGTGATTGCAGTCCCAAACATAAATGATCGTATTCCTCTAATCTTTCCTCACCATCCACTGGCTGCCCGCCCCACTAGCAGGCCGTCAAAAAGACTCTGTCTCGCAGCCTAGGCTCCGAGATCTGTTAGGCTACTCATACTTGTAATTACGAACTCAAAAATATATGAACTCCAATGAATATGAATTAAGTATTGTATAATAAAGGCATATAGCCTTGTCATAAATATATATATATATACAGTACAGGCCAAAAGTTTGGACACACCTTCTCATTCAATGAGTTTCCTTTATTTTCATGACTATTGACATTGTAGACTCACACTGAAGGCATCAAACTATGAATTAACACATGTGGAAAACAAAAAAGTGTAAAACAACTGAAAATATGCCTTATATTCTAGTTTCTTCAAAGTAGCCACCTTTGCTCTGATTACTGCTTTGCACACACTCTGCATTCTCTGGATGAGCTTCAAGTCACCTGAAATGGTTTTCACTTCACATGTGTGCCCTGTCAGGTTTAATAAGTGTGATTTATTGCCTTATAAATGGGGTTGGGAATCAGTTGTGTTGTGCAGAAGTCAGGGGTGATACACAGCTGATAGTCCTACTGAATAGACTGTTAGAATTTGTATTATGGCAAGAAAAAAGCAGCTAAGTAAAGAAAAACGAGTGGCCATCATTGCTTTAAGAAATGAAGGCCAGTCAGTCCAAAAAATTGGGAAAACTTTGAAAGTGTCCCCAAGTGCAGTCGCAAAAACCATCAAGCGCTACAAAGAAACTGGCCGTCCCAGGAAAGGAAGACCAAGAGTCACCTCTGCTGCGGAGGATAAGTTCATCCGAGTCACCAGCCTCAGAAATCGCGCATTAACAGCAGCTCAGATTAGAGACCAGGTCAATGCCACACAGTTCTAGCAGCAGACACATTTCTAGAACAACTGTTAAGACGAGACTGCCTGAATCAGGCCTTCATGGTAGAACAGCTGCTAGGAAACCACTGCTAAGGACAGGCAACAAGCAGAAGAGACTTGTTTGGGCTAAAGAACGCAAGGAATGGACATTAGACCAGTGGAAATCTGTGCTTTGGTCTGATGAGTCAAAATCGGAGACCTTTGGTTCCAACCACCGTGTGGACTGCAGAGTGAAGGCAAAAGGGCCAACAAGTGCTAAGCATCTCTGGGAACTCCTTCAAGACTGTTGGAAGACCATTTCAGGTGACTCTTGAAGCTCATCAAGAGAATGCCAAGAGTGTGCGAAGCAGTATTAAAAGCAAAAGGTGGCTACTTTGAAGAACCTAAAATATAAGACATATTTTCAGTTGTTTCACACTTTTTTGTTAAGTATATAATTCCACATGTGTTAATTCATAATTCTAATGCCTTTGGTATGAATCTACAATTTTCATAGTCATATAAGTCACATAATGCACTGCAAAAAAGGGGTGTAAGGTCAGTCTAAGGTACTCAAAACCATGTACCTGTCCATGCAGCACGACAAATTAATTTGACAAGATTTCTTGAACTAAGATAATTAAATCTAGAAATCAGATAGTGTAAAATTGAACACTTAAAATAATATCTAACACTTCTAAATCTAAGTGTTTTTTTTATCTTGATAAGAATCAAATCATTTGCAGTGTGTCTCTATATCAGGACAACTTGCTGTCAATCACAAACAGTTTTCCAACACAGTATTTTAACAAGATTGAAGTGCCAGTCTTACCTTAACTTGTATTAATTGCACAGACTATAGCCTTCTTTCCCAAAAGATCTTACTAGTGGAATATGTCAGAAGTCAGGAGAACTGGGACCATTAGCGGTGTTTCAGTGTGTTGGGATCTCCTCGTCCTTCTGTAGAGAACGACTGAGTTTGAGAAGCTCTACAGATCTTGTACTGTATGTCAGATAGGAGGACTCTCAGGCTGTTATGAGAATATCACTAGAACTCCAGTCTCTCTCTCTCTCTCTCTCTCTCTCTCTCTCTCTCTCTCTCTCTCTCTCTCTCTCTTTCATTATACAAATGACTGCTGTTTATGGTTTGTGTTACATAAGTCAGACTTTTACACTTTATCTGCAACTTATTAATAAGAACCAGCCAACTAGTTTGAATCCATGTCATAAGAACCAGCACTAATTTTTGACCTTTGGTTATAGTTGTGTTTTGCTCTTAATGGTGTGTGGGGGAGGGGGTGCACCTGTGTGTGCGGAGAGGATACGTGTATGGCCCTCTTCAAGAAAACTCATGTGAAAACATTCGGCAATACTTTTAGCTATGTAATTATCTCATCAGGCTCATGGGAACACAATGAAATTGTGGCACCAAGGCATTCCTTGTGTTAATTTGCCTTAATGGTTCAGTATTTACAGTATAGGTGCTTTACATTGATCTTACATTGATTCTGTTGGATGAATTCATTGCTGTGTTAAAATAGAGTTTGTTTAATCATGTCATGTCTTGTGGATTAGTACTGTAACTGTGACAAATCCTCTTTTCCTTTTCCCCCCAGCATACGTTTACCTACATGATTAAATTCTCGTTTACAGTGTAAAGATCATGATTTCAATGTAGGTACAAGTTTCCATAACTGAGTCCAGTGAGGAGGATAAACCATGTGCTTTCATAATTTGCAGATCCAGACATTTCCATATCACCATGCATTCAAATCCTTGTTTTATGATTTTGGCTCACTGAGGACATCCACACAACCGTATTGGGACATAAGCATGAGGATCATAATATTTCAGTACTGCATGAACCAATAGAATAGAATGCTTCACATAAATCCTCCTAATGCAGGGGTCTGGTATATGTATTGCTACTCACTGTACAACGGTAAATAAAATAAAGAAACACATTCAAATGGCACATTTGACAGTACATCATTGGTAATAGACTAATAGAGATGTTTCAGCTTGCATTGCTATGGCGATAACACTGTCTCCAAGATACAGTATGTCACTACATTTTCACAGAAGGTTTCACGGTTTTATTTTCTCTCTCTTTGAGTGTGTGTGTGTGTGTGTATGTGTAAATCAAAACAACTCACCAAAAATTCTGCATCACTTTGGAAAAGGAATAAAGGAAATAAAAAGGAAAGGAAATAAATTGTCTTAAAAAGGAGTATCAGTCTAGATGTTATCAACAACACTGTAGTGTAGGCCATGGTTGGCATAATTTCCATAACTCATGGTAATAGAAACTTTCGACTATAAACTTTATAACCTTCTTCAGCTTTCATTTAAATCACCATTGCTACTGTTGTTTGGAATGAATTTGAATATCAAATAGCTTGACGCTACAACTTCCCCATAGCCTTCAGAGAGTTCTCTGGAAGAGTGGAAATGTGGAAAATACCACAAAGAGGTAAGAATCCGATAAGATTCTTCATTATCAAATACCAGGAATTGTTCTTAGTGTAACCATGAAATTAAAGTTTTTGCCCATTGCTTAAACACTATAAACCCAGACTAAAGTAACACAACTTGAAGCTTTTGTTACTATACCTCAAACACATGTACTGTACCCATACCTTAAACAAAAGTGCTACTTTGCACTCTATTTGCAATTCTGCAACACACTTACTCCTTTATAAGTGAATACTTTTGGCAATATGGTGTACTGTATGCCACTACATTGCCAAAAGTATTGGGTCACCTGCCTTGACCCCCATATGAACTTCAGTCACATCCTATTCTTAATCCATAGGGCTTAATTGGTCCACCCTTTGCAGCTATAGCAGCTTCAACTATTCTGGGAAGGCTTTCCACAAGGTTTGGGAGTGTGTTTATGGGCATTTTTGACCATTCTTTCAGAAGTGCGTTTGTGAAGTCACACTGTGATGTTAGACTAGGAGACTGGCTGTTCTATTGGGTTGAGGTCAGGACTTTGTGCAGGCAAGTCAAGTTCATCCACACCAAACTCTGTCATCCATGTCTGTATGGACCTAAACTGTTCCCACAAAGCTGGGAGTATATATGGAATTGTCCAAAATCTCTTGGTTAATGCTGAAACATTCAGAGTTCCTTTCACTGGAACTAAGAGCCAAGCCCAGCTCGGGGATGGTCCCTTGCTGTTCCAATATGGCTGTGCACCAGTGGAGAGTGGGTGACGGATCTAAATTAAAAACAATGGTTCCATGCTATCCTTGTAGGACTACGTGCCCACCAAGTTTTGGGCACCCCAGTCTTTAGGTGTTGATGGAAAATTAGTCATTCGGGAAAAAAAAGACTGACTATAACCCATATGACCTCTGCTTCGCTGCACGGGGGCCGTAATAGCCTAAACAAGATTTTAAGATATCACTCTGATTTTTGGACCAATTTGTGTGCTGTATAACAAATGCTTGTTTGACTTTGTTTTGTGTTCAGAGGTGGCCTTCACTGTAGTTCTTCAGCCTCCAACAGGAGATAATATTGGGATAATTGGACCTTTCAACCTAAAGATCATCTTGGTACATGGCAAGTTTCTGATCAAATTTAGGCATTCAGTTCCTGTGTTTGGGAACTTGTTTGATTTGACTCAATGAGCATCAAACAGGCTAATAGGTCTACTGGAAAAAGCACCATGCCAATCTCTTGCTATGGTGAAGGTTATGTGATGATGTGGGGCTTTTTTTTACTTCCAATGGCCAAGGGAACTTTATCAGGATGCATAATATCCTGGATCCATGAAATAGCTGCCTTTAAAAAAAAAAAAAGAATCTACCTGCCCCTATGTTAACCCTATGTGTTAAATTCCCATAGGGTTAGGGTTCAAATACTTCCTTCCCCCTAGCATTTAGGAAGAATATGTATTTATTTACGATACATTCTTCAATCACAAAAAAAATTGGTGTACTTAACGGTTTTATTTTTACTATTTCTTTTAATTAAGACATTAAGATCAATTAAAAGATGATTTTATATTCCTCTTTTTAGGCAACTTTAGCATGGTATCAAATACATTTTCTCCCAACTGTATATGAGAGAGCATGTTGCTGTAAGACAACAACTCACTCAGTGATCTGATAGATTTCATACTTTGTGAAAAAAAAAAAAGGATTTTGAAAAAAATACCAAAATATGCTGATGGATTTTTTTATTTCATTTTATTGGTCACAATGAAAACCATAATGAAACCATTAAACTCTCTTACATCTTAGCACACAACAATTATTTAACTATTCATGAAGCCATGAAATCTAAGATTAATTTCTACGATTATAATCTTGATTGTTATGAAAATGTCCCCTCTCTTACAGTGAATTGCCTGCTTTCATGTATCCATCAATAATGGATTCATGAAAGATACAAATGGTCTACTGAATTTATCTGGAGTAGAGCAAAAATCCACTGAAGGTATGAATATTGGAGTATATGCTGGCTGCAACCCGGTATCCTTTAGGGAGTTGCATGTACACCTTGTCCCCCACCTCCAGATCCAGTAGCACTGAGTTGGAGGCATAGTCCTCATTGTCACCTGCGTCCTGCCTCTCCCAAACCAGCAACACCTCCTCGTTGTTCTTCATCAGCTTGACACCGATGTTTGCATTACTCACCCAGCTGTAGGTGGTGAAGGTAAAGAAGTAGACTCCTCTCACTGGAGCAGTGAACACACCTGTGACACAGGAGATACGTTGGCAAATGCTGTACATGTTTACAAACTGAGGAGACCTCACCAGAAATGCATGAGTTATGTATGTTAGTATATGTATCTCTGTACTGTATGTTTAATACCCGTAGTATAATCATAGGCACGTCCAACATTAGTTAGTGTTTTGGTGTGGACTACGGTTGTCTCCGTGCCAAAAGGTCCTATTCCCCCATAACCAGACTGTGCCC